>NW_009192333.1:2055-3170 GCF_000690835.1 Fulmarus glacialis | reverse complement strand
GGTTGTGCCCTGCGGGGAGACATGGCACCGATGGGCATGGGACTGGCGCTTCGGCAACGCATGGCCCCGCGGTGCTGGGCCCCCCCTGACCTTTCTTGCCCCCTTCCTGGGGGCCGTAGTAGGAGAAAAGCCGCTCCAGCAAGGTGTCCTCGTTGCCGCCTGGCTGCAACGCCTCCTCCTCCAGCAGCCACAGCAGCCCCCGCGCCTCATCCGTGCGGGCCAGCGACCGGACCTGTGGGTGACACTGCGCTTGCACCCAGCCCGGCACGCCGGTGTCCCCCGGGGCAGGGATGGGAGGACCCAGGGGACCCGGGCCACCCGGGGAACATGCAACCTCGGCTGCTGTCAGCAGCAAGGCAAAGCGGCACCACACGAGAGGGCCCCTGCTTAATGGAGACCCAGCAGAGAAAGAGTCAGTACATAATGCGCCGGGCAGCGAGATGCTCACTGGGGTGGAAAATGTTGTGTTCAGGCACCCACGGGATGAAACCCAGCACAGGATTGGTGCTAGCAGCCCCCCCTTGGTCTCTGCAGCCTCCTCCAGCAGGGACTGGAGCACCCCAGGGACTGGTGCACCTTGGGGACCTATGCACCCTGAGGACCAGAGCACCCCAGAGACTGGAGAACCTTGGGGACCTGTGCACCCTGGGGACCTGAGCACCTTGGGGACCAGAGCATCTTGAGGACCGGAGAACCCCAAGGGACTGGTGCATCCCAGAGACTGTAGCACCCTGGGGATCACCCAAGGGCTCCTCGCCCTCCTGTCCGCGGCACAGGCAGCTCCCGGGGTGGCAGGGGACACCACGCCGGGGGATGCCCCAGGGATGCAGGCTGCACACACGCTCACAGCCACGCTCTCAGGGCCAAGCATTCAGGACAGCCCCTCTCCTTCCCCTAACTAACTACCGCCAAAGGGCCAGCAAAGCTGCCCGGACACTGCCTCACGCTACAAACTGCCGTGATGTGGCCACGAGGAAGCGCGGCGGGTGCTTACCAGTGCCTGGTGAGAGGGCTGGTCTACAGCGGCTACAGAGCCAGAGGAGCCGGGCTCGGCATCAGCCAGGGCAAGCTCTATGTTCTCCTGGCGAGGGGGGACAGAGGCACGGTTAGTGCCC
>NW_009192333.1:1798-2038 GCF_000690835.1 Fulmarus glacialis | reverse complement strand
GGCAGCCGATCAGGGCGCTGGTCTCAATGGGGTCTAGGCAGGAGGCAGGGCTTTCCCAGTGTCCCATCACCCCGCTGCACCGGCACAGCACAGGGTGCTGAGGGGGGACCAGGACACATGGAGGGATCCCCCTGGGCTGTCAATGCCGAGATGGAGCAGCAGCAGTGATCTTCCCCACCGCCACCACCCGCAGCCACCCCATCACCTCCCAGCCTGGCACGTTTGCCGGCAAAGCTGCCT
>NW_009192333.1:1381-1694 GCF_000690835.1 Fulmarus glacialis | reverse complement strand
GAAGGGGTAAGAAATTGGGGGGACATCGTAGGAGATGCTGGCGCAGAGAGGGGAGGGGAGGGCAGGAGGGGAGGAGGTGATGGCAGCCCTGGAGGTCCCCGTTACCTCCTTGTAGCGCTCCAGCTCGCGGGCGAAGGTGCGCTGGTGGAAGAGGAGCTGCAGGCGCTCCTGGGTGTAGTTGTGGCAGCCCCCCGGCTCTGCCCCGCCAGCTCGGGGTTTTGCGCCCCGGGGGTGTCCACCACCGTCACCGAGCACACCGAGTGCTGGCTCGACTTCAGCGCCCTGTGGGGGACAAAGGGGCACAGCGGGGTGA
>NW_009192333.1:582-815 GCF_000690835.1 Fulmarus glacialis | reverse complement strand
CTGCCATGCCCTCCAGGCACTCCAGCGCCGTCAGCTTGGGACCTGGCCAAGGTAACCCTGAGTGTCCCCAGCCCGGTGTCCCCCGGGGCCACCTGCTGTCCCCATCGTCCCTCACCCTACCTGTGCCGCTGTCACCCAGGGGGGACTCGTCGGGGCCCTGCCGGAAGGAGGTGGATCGTTGCAGGGTGCCCTTGGGCTGGTGCTTGAAGATGGAGGAGGAAAGCTCCTCCAGG
>NW_009192333.1:0-498 GCF_000690835.1 Fulmarus glacialis | reverse complement strand
TCTGGGCCCACTCGTGCCGTGCGAACTGCTTCCTCCCAGCTGGAGGGTGGAAAAGGGGGCTCAGTGCTGGCCGGGGCATCTCCCCAAATGGGGGGTGTTTCCAGCCAGACCTGGGACGGTCTCAGGGACCCCAAAGTAGGCTGGGGATGCTGTGCACAGTGGGAGCGCATGGCCGGCGCTGAAGAACCGGGAAGCGTGTTTTGGGGTCTGATTAGAGGAGACGGGGGGTGAACGGCTTCGTGCCTCTGCAGGGCTGAGCCCAGAGCCACGCCGTGGGGCGGGGAGCGGGGGTCACCCCTCGCTACCGCTGCCCGGGGACCCCTGGGGCCTGCAACAGTGCAGGGCTCTGAGCCGCCTCAGCACAGGGACACGTCCCTGCTCGGTGACATGCACCAAGCAGCCCCGCCGTGACGCAGCAGGACAGACCGCGGCTGCTGGACACAAGCACACAGATTCTGGGGGAGGGCAGGGGCGGGGGGGGCAGGTTGATGGGGACAC
>NW_009192332.1:0-55793 GCF_000690835.1 Fulmarus glacialis | reverse complement strand
GATTCTACGATTCTATGATTCTATGACTTGCATGCATGAAATCCTAGCTGCTCATCCAAACTGGTCCAGCAAGTGTGTGTAAGAAAAGGTTATTCCACTACTGTACCAACCTCACTTTCTTTATTTCCATTGACCAGCAGAGCTGTACAGCATTACTATTGTGTGTGTCAGAGGCTGTTCCTGATAGTGGAAACACTGGGTTGCTCTCCTTTTCTTAATACACAGGATTATCTTTTTTCTGTCAGAGGATTCCATTTCTAAAATAAAATTTCCTTATTCAGGACATAGGCTGGAAGATATTTTAGGAAGGAGGAAGCAGTTTAATATTTTTCTCCCCATTATCCAAATCTTCATTATTTGCTGTATGCTGTATTCTGATGGCAGAACTACTTGCTGGTTTCAATGATCCTCAGCAAAAGTAATTTGGGAGCCTCAGAAACATTGGTGACATCTATTTATTTTTCCTAGCAGCACTGTCAGCTGTCAGTGAGAGCACTTCTCATGGACACACTTCCAAGCAATCAGGCTCAACCAGAGATGTGTGAGCACCCAGTGGCCTCTGAAGTTGCCCACAACTCAGTTCAGCTCCTTTAACATCCTCATGTCTCCCTGCTCCCGCAGCCAGAAGTGCGGGACTGTGCAGCTCCTGGCCCCTCTCACCATCCCACACTGCTCACGGTGCAGGACACATGGACAGGATGGGAAGATGAGGGTACCCCACTCCATTCAGCAAATGTCTTCAAGCCGATAAGCAATAACATGATGATGGGGGCAGGGGTCCCACACCCAGATCCATCCGGGAGGCTTTGGGACTCCAGAAATTCAGGACTCTCTTTTGTGGGCTTGGGAACCTGCATTCAGGTCACCAGGTCTCATCTGCTGCCTCTGCAGAAGGAACCAGAAACACAGGGGGACCCCAGGGCTTTCCCCAGGGCTTTCGCTGGAGTTATGGTCCAGAGAGCTCTGGCTCAGGAGAGCTGTGAGAGAATGCAAGAGAGAGAGAGAGAGAGAGAGAAAGAGGGAAGAAAAAGTGGGGTTTGTTCCAGTTTGGACCAAACATTTTTTTAAAAAAAAAAATTTCCCATGAGTCAGAAGCCCATTTTTTTTGCAGCACAACTTGCACAACTAATTTATTAGTTCAGCTGATGCGATGATATAACAAACTTAAAATATATTAATACTTGAGAAAACATAATGCTTTTAGCTAAAGATATTCCCCAAATTAGCATTTATTTTTAATGATTTATCATTCATGAAAGACACCAAATCAACTGCATTCCATTTGTATTATTTTTAAAAATATTTTTATGACAGCAATATCAAGCCCAAATGAAGAGCAAAGAAAAAAGCAAGGAGCAAAAATCACCCCTGCTCCAAAGAGTTTAAAAAGTAATCTAGGACAGAGGAAAGAGGAGTAGCTGAAATATCTGATGAAGGAGTTGGAGGATGTAAAAAGCTTAATGGCAATAGTAGTGTGGGATGGTGCAGATGAGGTGGGAGTAAAGTCATAACAGATTTACTCCCCCTGTGCCGCGTGAGGGCACTCAGGATGATCTGCTCCATAACCTTCCCCAGCACCGAGGTCAGGCTGACAGGCCTGTAGTTCCCCGGATCCTCCTTCCGGCCCTTCTTGTAGATGGGCGTCACATTTGTGTCCCGGGTAGCCAGGACTGCTGATAAATGATGGGAAGTGGCTTGGTGAGGCCTTCCGCCAGCTCCCTCAGTACCCTTGGCTGGATCCCATCCGGCCCCATAGACTTGTCGGTGTCTAAGTGGTGTAGCAGGTCGCTAACCACTTCCCCTTGGATTATGGGGGCTTCGTTCCACTCCCCGTCCCTGTCTTCCAGCTCAGGGAGATGGGTACCCGGAGAACAACTGGTCTTCCTACTAAAGACTGAGGCAAAGAAGGCATGAAGTACCTCAGCCTTTTCCTCATACTTTGTCACTGTGTTTCCCCCCACATCCAATAAAGAATGGAGATTCTCCTTAGCCCTCCTTTTGTTGCTAATGTATTTATAGAAACATTTTTTATTGTCCTTTACAGCAGTAGCCAGATTAAGTTCTAGTTGGGCTTTGGCCCTTCTAATTTTCTCCCTGCATAACCTCATGACATCTTTGTAGTCCTCCTGAGATTCACTTCAGACTGGCCACCACCATGAAAGTTATTTATGGTGTGGTTATAGGGGGACATTCCTTTTACTTCTGAGTCTCAGAAGTTGAGTGAAACCCACCAAACTTGAACAATAGTCAGGGGCTGACCTTACAGAGAGCCAGCAGAGGAAAATATTCGGAGTCACTGCAGTAATGAATGGACAGCCATTAATTTAAAACAAACCATATTGTTTCTTTTACTCAGTGTAGGTAATGAAATAATGAAAGGAACCCACAAGCTTTCAAAACGGCAGCATTAGCCGGACTTCCACTGCCACAAGATCAAAGCAAGAGGATTTGTTAGTTACAGTCAGACAGTATCAGACAAGGAAAGTCTCCGCCAGCCTAGCAGAACCGAGTCAGTCCCTCAGCCCACCTCCGACCCCTCCAGCACGATCAGGCACACACACGTTCGCACACAGGGTCTGTATTTACCTCATCTTCCTCTCTTGCTCCATCACCTGATCCATCAGGCAGAGTAAACTCTGCGGCACCCCTTTTTATTTCCAGGAATCAGCACTTTCCCTTCCTTATTTGATCAATGCAAAAAGAAGTGGGAGTGAATATTCTGGCAATCTCTGCACCCCCACTGCTGCGGTTCGTTCAGGCACCATGTGAAATCTGTGTTTCTGGAAGCACCTATAGCTTGTGCTGCACTGTTTCTATCTCCACCTAGAATTTATGTCTGATGGGCAATATTCTTCCATAGTAGACCATGAAAATAGATGATCTGGAAAAATTCAGAGCCTGCTTTCTTACAATCAAGGTCCTTTGGGAATTTGCATCTGAAACACACATAAAATGGATGACACCCAGTTAATTAATTATTTTCAATTTTGACAGTCAGGACCTGCTACATGATTGATTTCCCATGTACAAGTGACCCCAAGCCGCAACTCTCGAAGTGTTTCTCGCTTTCAGGTTTCAAGCAGAAAAATGAAAGCGCTGGTTTTGGACTATCATGGAAACAGATGATTTACATTGGACTTGAGTCTGGCTTCTCTTAGTTTCAGTCTTACATAGCCACTTTGATTTTCTTCTTCTCACCTCCCATCTTCTTCTCTTCAGATTAGCTTCCTTTCTGATGTTTTTTGCTCTCTTATTTTATCTCCGAAGTCCCATCCCATTTATCTGCCCATATTCCATAAACAAACCTATGGCATATGGCCTCACGTGTTGGGGTAGAGGAGACACACGGTGAGCATGTCAGAAAGTTTGTATGTCACAATTTCCCCATAATGGAGTCACAGGATGGTGGGATTCAGTCACTATTTCATAATCAGCATTTGAAATATAAAATTAAGCCTGAGTGACATCACCTTCAGAAGGACACAGGAGACAATCCTTCACTCCCCAGGAACCTGAAGCACAATATCAGAAAAAAGGAAGGGAACACTTGTCAGTTTGGCAATTATTATGAACATCACATGTTGTCCTCAAAAGAGTAGAAAAACCCCAAAGAACTATACATTTTAAGTAAATTTTAAGCCACGAAGATTAAGGCGTGCTTTTATCATCATTTTGTATTCATACTGAAGCTCTTAGGTTCAAGCCACTTTAATTTTGCCCACCATAGGCAAACACAAACTGCAGATTCTGAGTCAGTGCGAGTCTGAGCCCCATCACGCCAGAGTCCAGCAGGGTCAAAGTACCTGTGAGAAAGGCGAAACGAAACAACACCTTGTCAAGCACTCAGTAGGAATCCTTCTAAGGTATTACCTGGTAAATGCAGTAAAAGCTAAACCAGGCAGCCAAAAAAGATGCACATTTACAGTCAAAAAATGTCACCGCTTAGGTGGAACTTACAAAGGCAAGAAAAAATGAAAGATTTACGATCCATCTCAAATGGGCATGGAGGACAGTACGAAAAGTGCTAGTTTTCAGACTACAAAGAGCAAGTAAATATTTATCTGGCAAATAAGATACAAAGAGAAGACGGGGAAGTACCGGTGTCCAGAAACTGTCCATACTGCTACAGCATTTTAGTTGATTATGAAAGTTTGGTATGAAAACCTTAAAAAACAGTGTAAAAGATACTGACTTAACTGTGTTATATCACAACTCATAGCCAACTTGAGCAAAGAGAAACTATAAACCTTAAGTTTTTATTGAAAATACACGTTAGTCTGCCCAGTGTTTTAGTTCCCTGAAAACCTAAATTGGAGAACAATGTATTTATTTACAACTAATTAGTGAACAACTGCTATACTTGGTTTTGACCCTGGGTACTGAAGAATATTGAGTGGGAACCATAGACCAGTGGAAGGCAGGTTTGGTGTTGCATGTTGCAGCGAGGAGGGTTGCCGATTCGTTTCTTTGGCTGTTTTTGCAGTTGTGTTCCTTTTCTTTAACAGGGATCTCTGTGAAAAGGGATTGCACACTCACATGCGTTGTCTGGGAAGGTGTTGCAAATTCCTAGAATGAATTTACAGTTACTGTAGCAAATGTAACATCTGCCACGCGTGGATCCATTAAACCAGTTCCTTCAAAACCAGTGCTGCCAGATGAATGCATTTTATGATTACAAAGCGGAAGAGCAAACTATTTTACGTGGCCACTAATTGTCAGTGGTTTCCTTATGTTTCCCAGACATTCTCAAAGATAGTGGGAAATAGTTTCTTCACATATGGATGTCTTTGAGTTTTTCATTCACAGTTCCTTTCACTGTGGGAAGAATAATAATGATGTCGAAAAACTTCATGAACTGGAACTTTGCAAAGACTACTCGAAGAAACTTTATAAACTATTTCTAGGTTTAGTATTTTCTTCAGTAATTTCACAATATTTCAATTTTTTGTTGAGACCATTTAACAAGCAGGATGCATAGCTATCACTATAGGTAACATTTTGAAATAAAAGTTTGTTTTAAACACAAGAATGGTATTTTTTGCTTTAAAATGTCAAAATGAAACATTTAGATGATTTTTAAAAAACAATATAAAATTTGTTCTGCTATAAAACATCACAGACCTTTCCCATGCATTATTTTAGTTTTGATGAATTGGCATTTTCAGATAAAGAATGCTTAGCTTCAGAATTCCCAGTTATCCTGAAACTAAATTTATCATATCATTGCACCACTGCCAGGAGAACAGTTCAAGGTGCACAGCTGTCAGCATTCTTCAGTCCCAAGGTGCCATATAAGGACAATTCATTTTCTCTTATTCTCCATCTTGCAAATCTTTTTATAATCATGGTGCCATTTCTGCAGCAGAAGAGACCTCTTGGGACTTGCAAGAACCATGCAGATAGCTTTAAGGTAAAGGCAGAAAAACCAAACAACAAACACTGAATGAGATTTGCTTGTATCTGCAAATAGCTTGTTTTAAAGGACGTTATGCCTTTGCATGACAGATGCAGGGGCTGTGAATATGTGCAAAGAGGTCAAACAAGGTCATTGACACAATCTTCTGCTATGCCTCCAACATCCCCATGAAGCGGGTGAGTTGTACAGTTATATCACTAGAGAAATACCCAAACTCTGCCTTGTGAAATCTGTGCCAAAATACTACCTGCAAAAAACCCTTTCCAGACTGCACCAGTTCCCAGTGGTCTCTCATGATGTCTCCTCTTTGCCTCCTTCCCGCTCCCTTTCTCCTAAAACCACAGTATCCCCAGCTGCTGAGTAAGAGGGGCTGCGTGGCTGCTGCAGCGGGGTGAGCCAGCCCCACGACCCGGGAAGCCAGGAAAGGCCTGATGGGCTGCAGTTTGAATGTTGAACCAAAGACTCTCACTATCTCCTGCCCTGCTCTGCTTTAGCTTTGTGGTTGAGTGTGTCGCTGCACCTCGTGCACAGGCACAAGGCTGCTGTGTCAGCCTGGCTGCTGCAATTCATCCTTTGCAGGTTCTGTAAACCGTGGCTGAGGCCATGGCATTCACTGACGACAAAGTCCCCAATGACCCCAATGACCTTTGATTTGAAACTCTGTGAGAAGCAGGAGGGCTGAGCTGACACACTGGTGCCAGCCGGGGTTTTCCCTACACATCACTATCTTCCTGGCTGTTGTTGCAGCCCATCGAAGAAGGCAGGAATATCTGAAATCTCAGCACTCAGCAAGTTGGGATGAGGTCTTCCAGCAAAGCAGAGATTTAAATAGTATTAGTGCTGCATTGAAAGAGCTTAACACCTGAGAGGAAACCCAAATTATTCCAGTTTTATAGACAGGAAGGGAAATGTGCTTTCACCAGGCCTACTGTGTGGTTTTCTTTCCACTTCAGCTTCACTTCTGTGCTGCTTCAGTCTCAGGCAGTTGTAGTCCATTTGTTACTAGCTGATTTCCCCCGTACTTGCTGGCAAGGTCTGCATCATCTTGGTGGTAACAGAGTGATGGAAAGGAGTGACCGGTGGATCTTCAGTTCACTCCTTCAGTCCATGTTGTCTGACCAGCTCATCTCATGACCTCCTGCAGATGTTGAGCAGGTTATGAGGGCTGGAAGTGGTGGTGTTCCCTGTCACTACATGCTGTATGTGCTCCACTCCCATGCACTCAGATAGCTGTACTGAAACAGCGGTATTTTGTGCTGAGCCTTCTTCTCACCTTCCTCCCTGCCTGTGGCCCGGCAGCCTTCCTGTCCCCTTCCTCCACCATTTCCCAGCTCATCCTCCCACAGTCTTATGTACTTCCCAGGTCAGTAGCCTGTCATATTCCTTTCTCCTACCTGCAAAACCATGTTTTTCTACCTCTTATTCAGCAAAGTCATTGCTGCACCAAAGCCTGGAGTCAGCAAAAGGTCAGTTTATTTATATCAATGTTTACATTAAATACAACCTGCCCAAACACAGCCTCTTCTTAGCAAGGCTAACAAAACAAAACATATTCAGCATTTATGGGCCAAGTCATTTTGAAGGTATGATAAGCCAAAAAAAGTTAGGAAAGCGTTCCAGAAGTGAAGGGTGGAATGTTTTGACACACCGTGCATTCAGCTCTGATCGATCAGGCGTCCAGGGTGAAAAACTCTGCTACAGCGTAAGGCAAAGATGACAAAACTTCAGAAGATAGGGCTTCTTTGGGGCAATTGTTTGAGGCATAGAGGTGAAACTGGGGATCCTGCCTGGAAGCCAGTTTTAAGTCCAACTATGGAGCAGCTACTGCTGTTTCATAAAACAGCAAGTTTTGGCATCAAAAGCTATTGGAGGAGAGGGCCTAAATGGATCTCCACGTGGAGTAACTAAGAAAACATGTGTTTTTATTTTCAAAGAACAGCTGAGATTGGGTCAGCTGGTTGTGATAAAGGAGGCTTCAGTGTTTCTGAACTGATATATAGGGAAGGATTATGGGGTGCTCCAAAAGTCAATGGAAAAGCAATTCCAAAATAACTTAGCAATTCTAAGTTCCTTTGGTATTTGTTGTAATAATATTTGTTACTGGAAATTTATTTGGTACAAAACGTAAATGTTATCTATCATGCTTCCTTTGGTATTCAGCATTGTAAAATTAATGTGCTGGGGGTTTTTTGCACTGTAAACTGCAATGCTTTTGAGCAGTGAGAACACCGTGAAACAGAAGGATTAAGAGCTCACTGGGGGCACATCAAGTTTTGTGCCGTCACAGTTATATCTCCAGGCTATCATGACTATATTAATATATTATAGCATGGGAGGGCTGTCAGAGTGAGCTCAGAAGGAACCAAGCCCACTCTTACCAGACTGTTCAGATGCTAATTTACAGCCCAAACCTAGGGAGCATGTAGTTCTGTGTGATAACGTTTTAGTGTGATAGTCACACTGAGGGGGAAAAAAATTGCTCTTGACCTGGGGTAAATATGTTTTATTACCCCATGGTTACCCCTTTAAATTGTATCCTGTGTTCTCTCTTTCCTGCTTTCTTCCTAAATTCCCTCTCTCTTCTGCTTCTTTTCCCTCCACTATTGTCCTCTTTTGCACACTAAATTCCTGAACAATAACCCGCTTTTCGGAGGAGTAGCCTAGAAATCAGAGATGTGTACTGGGATGTGAAATGAATGCACTGTGGGTACCTCCACTTAAAAATCTCAGGAATTTTTGCTCTGGTGCAGCTTTCCAAAAGCACTGCCTACTTGTGCTTTCTAGTCCATAGTGGAAACCTCCCTTGTCACTGGCACCACATAAGACTGTGCAGCTTGATTTCATGCCACATCTTCCAAAAAATACCTTTTTTTTTTTTTTAAAAAAAGCAAAGAATAGGGCAACCCTTTTCAGAGGCAACCTTCTTCTTTGCCTCTGGCTCTGCTTTCTGCCAGCTCTGAGGTGGAACCTGTCCCTGCTCCAACAGGCAAACCAGCAGACTGAGTGTTTCTCTGCAATACAGGATCTATCTTTCCTCTTTCTTAGGAATCTAGTTTTCGTTGTTTTAAACACCCAATTCATAAAGAAGGCAGCTCTTGGACATTTCTTCAGGACTCATCTTTAGACACTGCCATGGATCTCACCAGCTCTTTACTTCTCAGGACCCCTGTCTTGCTGTGTCCCCTCTGTATGTGCCTTCCTGAGCTGCAGGTTTCAGTGGGTCTCCACCAAGGTGCAAAGGGCACTGAGCACCCCAAAGGCTCTGGCTAGAAAGACCAGCCTCTGAAAAGGCCCACTGAAATCCCAAAGTAAACAAAAAAGAACAAACAGCCATACACATCTGTATTACTTTCAGAGACAGAGGCTTTGCGCGTTTTATTCTAATGCTCTTATAACGCAAAATGGTTTAATTATGTGTTATATCACCCCAGCAAAAATCCTTTTACTTTAGCCTTTTCTATGATGCTGGGCCTCACCATGGAGTTTAGAAGAGCCGGGTGCCAGTGCCACCTGTTTTGTTGTAGGTGATTTGTGCTTTATTTCTACTAAGATGGAAATGCCTCATTTGCTTCTTATTCATTGCAATCTATCTTTTCGCAACTAGTGTAGGATCGTCAGGGAGGTGATATCAAAACACAAAAGACAATCTTAAAGCAGGTGAAGAGAATAGGCAAATAAGCTGTGGCGACGGAGACTTTTTGACAGTGGGATTCTGACTGACCTTGAAAAAACACCCCAAAGTTTGAAATTATGGGAGTCTGATCCTGCATGAAGCGTCCTCCATCCCCATGATTAGGTCAGTGAAAGACTGAGTAGTCTAATGTTCTCTGTGCATCATGTCCCATGGATGGGAACCAAAAATCTGAAAGCACCAGAGAAAATGGAAGGTGAAGATGAATTTTTAAACCCCATGCAAACACAGCTAAAAATCTCAGAAAATGTAATTATATGACATCTTAATAAAGTGCCCTATTGTGACTTTAGAAATGAGGCTCTATTCACCCAGAGGCATTAATTTTCAAACTGCAGAAAAGAAAAAAAAAGAGAAAAAAATTTAGAAATAATAATCTTTGTTGCTTTATCAGTGAAACCCAGGTGAAGAACTCACTGTTTGTAGTAGCTAAATATTTGGATTTTACATGAGCTACAGGAAAT
Source organism: Fulmarus glacialis (assembly GCF_000690835.1). Classification (NCBI taxonomy): domain Eukaryota; kingdom Metazoa; phylum Chordata; class Aves; order Procellariiformes; family Procellariidae; genus Fulmarus; species Fulmarus glacialis. Next base: position 46,222 of record NW_009192332.1, on the reverse strand, counting down.
GAAACAAGTCACCTGAAAAGATTAACTATCCATTTTCTAGGGTTGATGAGTTGACAGGTCCACAGTGTTTCCCAGATCAGGTTAGAGGCAGCACAATAGTACCTTATTGAGGAGGAAGTACCACCAGCTAATGAGAGAAAATTGAAAAGTTGCTATAGTGTGTCACAAAGGAGGATTTTGTTAGACGTTCCTCTTAATACAAACAAATGCACCTGCAACCTGCCCAGGAATTCAAGCAGAATTCCCCCTCCTCATCCATTTTCTGAACAGCAACTGGGATAGGCTGAAAAGGTGCATGTACAGGAATCGGAAAATGAGGATTGTTTGTGATTTAGTAACAGTTCAATTTTTAAAGGAAAAAATATGTTAGAGTATGAGACAAGTAAAATGTGACTTAAAGCAGTTCCTTAAAATGCTATCTCAAAAAGGTATGTTTTTTAGAAATAAAAACTAGCTTGAGAACAAAGGCCTTGCAATTTCAGTAGTATCCAGGCATGTAAATTGATCTACTGCTGTTTGTTTTGAGCCACCCTTTAAGCTATGGTGTGGTGCAGAGTGGGACTCAGCTTACAATACCAAAACTTTAGTGGGTAGGAAGGTAAAATAAAGGCTCCCAGAAATGCCATTCTGAATTCCCAGAAAGGTGATGACCGTTCTGCAAAAATGAATGTTTCAAAAGCCTAAGCTTATGAAATTATATTTAAAGACTTATTTCTGTCTCTAAGCATTTATTTGCCAGCAGATAAGGAAAATCAGTGGTTTCCAAGGTCATGACTGTAGTGCTGGAGCCTTTCCTAAGGCTTTTTTCTTGTTTGTCAACAAAGAAACAGCAAGAACCAACAAAACCGTGCTTGTTTTTTTAAGTAGCTCTGAACCTGGAAGATAAAAATACATCTCAAGTGCTTCATCTCAAGAGAAAAAATCAGCAGGAGGAAGAAAGCTGGAGTCTCCTTCTCTCCAGAAGATTCCTAGCAGCAGCTAATTCTCAATCCAATATGGTGTTTGCAAGTTTGGAGGAAATTTGCCTAAACCTAGACTGATTCATGGTGCCACTAACTTTCCAAATGTTTCTCATTTTGCAAATAGCTTCTCATTTTGGGTCCCAGCCTGGCTGTGAACAGCAGATGAGCAGGTCTTCCGCGTCACGCAGACTTCCTGCAACAAGGAGGGCTTCACAACGGAAACCCGACTGTGAATGAAAGCTGCGAGGGGGTTAAAACAGTGACAACAGCAGCACTTGTGTACACCTTCCTGCAGGCAACCTTGCTGCTAAAATTTGGCTACACAAATACAAATAGAAGGTAAGAATAAAAGAGCACAGTGATGTACCACTGATCTGTCTCCCATAGCAGGTGGGAAATTCAGTGAATGTTGGCATGACATCCTCAGTGCATGGCTACAGTGCAAAGATAGCTGGCCATTTTAATGATTTATCTCTGAATGTGTTTCTGAGACATGTGCGACATGTCACAGCAAATTACTTTGGTGTGAAGGAGGCTTCAAAACACAGTTCCTTAAATGTCATGGCACTGGTCCAATTTTACTTCATTAAGTTACTGCAGTGTAAAACAGAAGTAAAGCAGCTCTTCTGAGGACTATAATTGCTCCACACTTTAGCAGTGACCTTCCAGCTACAGTGCAGTGACTGTCAAAAAGACCCTTCACAATTATCCAGGCTGAATTTTCATGTGCAATGCACCATTTCTGTTTTGTTTTGAATTCACTATTGCTAAATGTGAAGGATAGTTTCTTTTTAGAGCTGAGGAAGTATGTACAAACTTGTTCAAAGAAATGTAAGGATTAAAACCAAATATTGTCATTTCAAGAGCAAGTTCTCCTGTAGTACATATTAACACACCTTTTTTAACAGAGCAGAAAAGGTTTTAAATAGCAGTAAATGACATAACAGATTAAAAATGCAATTTTTGAATGCAAGTGGTAATAGACTCACTGCTAAAGTTAAGGTCTGCTAGATGTGTTTACTGTAGAAATTTGAATATATTTTTCTTCACCCTCTGGCTATGAAGTCAAATTCAGCTGCCAAAATCCAGGGCCATATTTCACAAGGGCCTCAATATGCCCTGCAGATTTGTGCCTCTAACTCTTTGCGTGCTCCCTTTCTGGTGCCAAAGTATTTGTACATTCAAAATTCAGTCAGAAATGTCGTTTTTATGCAGTGTGGCACCAATTCAGCAAAACATGTATGTGCATGGTTAAACCTCAGTGGCCTAATTGGGCCAAAGGCACCAAAGCTAGATTAGCTATTCCCAATGACCACGGCCACTGGAGCATCTACCATAGGTCATTACCACGCTTTTCTATTTTTCAGATTATGGTGCAGGTATTTTCTGTGAACATTCTTGGATAGCTCATGAATGGTGTCCAGTGGCTGCAGAGTGGAATATTAACAGGAGAGGGATCTGGTCCATCAGCAGGCACCTAGATTTTCTGTGCTTAATGAAGCAGCCTTCCTGATTTTGGAGCTTTCACCTATTTCAATTGTAATGCACCCAAAAGCTCAAGGGCTGAAAGAGATGAAAACGTTTGGAAGCTGCCTCTGAAAATTTGGCTCTAAACCTGTCTCCCTGCGATTTCTCCACCAGGGAAGCAGGAGAACATTTAGGCTCAGTACTTTAGGGCAGAACCGCTGTAGTGATAAATCAGATACTGATCTGAGGGTATGAGGTAAGCCCAATTACAACAGCAATGGAGCTGCCTCCCACTGGCGGCTTTAGGTCAATATTTTGGGCTAATCACCTTAGCTGGGTAAGTGCTCGTAAATCAAGAGCTGCTTGGAAATTGTCTGTTTTTCTCTTTGCGTGGCTGGGATGCTCAGGGCAGCCCGGCTGCTCTTCAGCAGAGCCTCCCACTGCAGGATGGAAAGTGCTGTGGGGAGGACGGGAACCAGGGACTACTCACGGGGAAAAAGCACAGGTTAGCAGCTGTAACAATACTTTAAAAAGGAGGCCACGGGAAACGAAATTGCTTCTCATGTAACTGCAGCCAGACTCCAAAGCCAAGGCTTCTCCCTCACCCTTCCCTTGCAGGGCAGTGAGATGTCTCTCCGCAGACAGAGAAAAAAAGCGAGGGGAAGAACTCGCCCTATTGGTAAAACCTTCACACCCTTCTGCTGTGATGGCTCGTCACAGGCAGATTAGTGGAGTCCAATTAGCTTTCAGGAGACATCTATGCTCTCCTCTGGCTTCCCCATCACAATGACAACTGTGGTGGTGGCCCCAAAACTGGTGGGGAGAGGGGAAGCCCAGCTGGAGGTGGTCCCTGCAGCCCTGCAGAGATGCTGGGGACAGTCAGTGGAGATGCCCTGAAACTGATGAATCATTTCACTCCTCCCTTTGTCACCATCCACTGCCCTGGGGACCCACCATATCAGCTCTTGTCAGAGGAACAAGAAACAGAAGAGATGTTTGTATTGGGTTTTAGAAGGATTTGTTTTCTTTTTAAGCGTATGTGAACACAGTCCACTATATAGAGGTTATAGACGGGCAGAAGATAGAGGAAGTAATATAACGTGGTGTACTCATATTTTAAATCCTGTAGGGTGACCCTACAGGTATAACAGTGTATAACAGAGAGGGCAACAGAGATACAGAGCAGTTTTCAGAGAGTAAGCATTTTCTGCTTGGTTAAGGGAAACTGCGGATCTCTAAAATGAGCCAACCTTAAGAGTCTGAACAAGGGACAGTCATTCACTATTTTTAACTGTGCAGGAACTGGGACACCCAGTGAAATTACTGAGAATCAGGTTCAAAACAGACACAAGGGAGTTCTTTCTAACACACAGCGTAATTCAACCCAAGAGTTCGTTGCCATAGGATACTGCAGAGGCCAAAAGTATAAATGGGTTCAAAAAAGGATCAGTCAAATTTATGGAAGATAGGTCCATTGGTGGCTGTTAAAAACAATGGTCCAGATGCAATGTCAGGCATTAGGGAGTCCCTAAACTGTTGATTGCCAGGATCTTGGGGATTATAGGAGGGGAAGGAATGTTCCATACATGCCTTATTTCTTTTCTTTTCCAAAGCATCTGCCGCTAGCCACTGCTGAAGACAGGATATTGGGCTAAACAGATGTATGTTCATAGCTCACAGCAGTTCCCATGTTCCTCCCAGAACCGGGAACCAGTGTTGCCTCATTTCAAGCTTCTATTTGCTTTCAAGTAAGCTCTTAAGCCACACTCAGCTCACAAGTATCTGACTACCTGCCAGTCAAGCATGAAGCAACATCATTAACATCTGTCACTAACACTTGGACTTTCTTTGGTGAAATGTTTTGGAACGCTTTCAGATTTTTTTTCCTGTTAACCCCAGAGATTTTTTCCTGCTCTAGATATCAGCTGTCCCCTTGTCTCTAGCAGAAAGCTGTTTCTACCATATTTTCATACTCTCCTGCAAACTGCAGCTTCCTCACTCAACACTTTGTCTATTGTCAGAGCTGCACTGATTTTCAGTTATGGCATTTTAAAAACTGCTCCGAACTTCAAGTGCTCTGAATTCAATTTAAAGTTAAAATTATTTTAAACTACTCTTAGCTTGACTTCTTCAAAGTTTAAAATAAACCATATTGTATCTGAGCTGGTGCAACTTGGAAATGCAAAGGGACCTTTGAGCAGATAGGGAGACTTCCCAAGAGCTACCTCCTTCGATGCATGAAGCAGAACTGTGCTGGGTGATGGCCAAAAACGCTTATGTGCATGGGAAGGGGGCACATGGCTGGGGACAGGCTGTCAAGCTGGGCAGCAACTGGGAGTTGTGACTTCTGGCTGTGCTTTACATGTGTGGGATGTGGCCGCAGCAGCGGGGGCGGCAGGAAGCAGTGCCTGAGCCTCGCCTTGGGTGCATGAGACCCCATGGCTCTGCATGTAGGCTGAGTGTAACCTCTGTCAAAGTCATGTGAAGACATTTTATAGTTAAATGAGAATAACTGCTTGGGATTCAGCTCCAAACCCTACTTATCAGCTGTGCTCCTTGTTTCCAGTCCATGAAAATATGGCTTAGATCTCCCACAGTACTGAAGGTGTCTCAGAGTATGTCCCAGACAGATCTGCTAAGGGGATCAGTACAAGAGTCTGAAGTTTATACGGGCATGAAGGCATCAAGATCTGTTCTACCTCTGCTCAAGCCCAAAAAACCAGTTCTTATTAGTTCAGACATAACAAGTGCTGATTTTCAGAGCAGCTATACTCAGCTTTCATCTTTCCAGAAATGCACAAGTGGCAAATAGTCTCAGACTTCCTCAGAAGCATTGAATATATTTAATTCTGTGATGGCACACCAACTCTACTTTTAATAATGGTAGGACACAGAAGGGACATAATAATAATCTCTGATAGGTCAGAATTTCTCCTAGTTAGCAGAGAAACCCAACAAAAAATGTATCCTCAGCATAGGCCAGGCGAAGCTCTGCCCTTCCAAAGTTGCCATTCATTCACCTCCGCACTTAATCCGTGGTGAACGTCATTTAGTAAATCCTGCAAATGAAAAGGAATGTGCTAGTGAAACACTCCACCATTCAGGTGTGGTGTATGAAGCTGATTTTGCAGTCATTACAGATGGAAAATGAAGTGAGGGACCCCTGCATGAAGCCTTCAGCCATGGAGGAAAAGCTGCCTGGAAAGAATAGTCCCTGAGCCTGAGAGCAATATTGATGCTAAGGGAAATGGTGGTAAGGACTGGCTATTTCAAGGCTAATTAAGTCAGGCACAATGTGTGCTAAAGCCAGCTCCTGCTCCAGAGTTAAATCACCCACTCGGTGCTCAGGTATTGCTCCCCGATGCTCCTCTGCGTGAGCAAGGTCAGTGTTGCTCAGCTGTGGGCTTTGAAAATGCTGCCCAAGCGCCAGCAGAAACTCACCATGTTCAAAACACCACTGTGGGATATTCATAGCTCAAGATACTCCAGTAAAAAAAGTTGTAACGTGAACAATTTGGAAAGCAGAATGACGCAATCAGCAAAGGGGGGCCAATTCATCACATGTTTCCCAGGCACCTTAGGATGGACCGATTGCCCCTCAGGAAGCTACAATGTGGAGAGCCTGTGGGTGAGGTTAGAAATCTAACATATGGATGACTACAGCTGGTGAAACAGATGTAATCCTAAAAGCTCAACCACATTCCCAATGATGTTAACTGGAGTTACTCTCTTGCTCTCAGTAAAATCCAAATTGGGCACGTGCCTGTTATTTAGTTTATCTCCTACTAAATCCACCAATCTTTCTTTTCTCCCCCAAGAAATGAAACCAAGTTAATATAACAATAATACCCATTGTTCGCAGAGGACTAACAATGTGCCCTGCTTGGCTACCGCACAGATGACAGAATGAGGCTAAGCCTAACACTTTTCCAAGAAGTTGTCCTGGCAGCACTTACGCTGTTTATATAAAAATAAATAAATAATTTGAATGCCCCCAATGGTAAACTGAAAAAATAACAATCTCTGCCAAGCAAAAGAAAGGTGAAGTTGGTGTAGGAAAATAAATTAGGGACATTTAAGAGAAAATACATAAATTTTAAAATAACTAAAAACATGTGATAGCAGAAATACATTGTCATGTGTGCAACCACTGGGGTGTTTAATTATCATTTATTATGTACATATCACAGATATTCATAAATTCTTAGTCTTCATCACTTGCTATTGTACAAGATTTGCAGTAATTGCATCTATTCGTGTTTGACAAAGTACAAATGAGAGACAGAAGCTTTGAATAATCTGTTTTCACACTTCAGATATTTCTTCTGGTTTTCCCTATTAGTACTTTTCTGTTTCTGCAGAAGGAGCAGTCTCTCATAACACACAGTAGTACTACTGACACCCTCATTGAATGACTCATGTGATGACGCACAAATACCTTTCAAGACTCTCCTGAATATCCACATGGGGACACATAATTACCTAATGAGGTGTATTGCAGTTGCTGTTAGATAAATATTTGTTCTTTTGAAGAACTGTGTTAGACCTGGTGTACTCTGGTCAGAGGCAAAGGCTGTCCAGGAAGGGAACATAGGAGACTTGGGGTACACCTACACTAACACTACAGGGCATTCGAATTTTAATTCAGATCAGAAGTGTGCTTTCAAAGTAAATCTCCCATTCATCCCCATTTACTGCATTTTGGCCTGCCTGATGCAATCCAGCTGCTCTTGGGTATTTGGTCTGTAGGATCAGATTAGCAGTAGTCCAGAGTAAATCACCTTAAAAGATGTATATATTAGCCTCAACACCAACTGTTTAACTCTATGGAGCTGGTCCCATTGCTCTGCACTGGTTGCTAACATAAACACAGCCTTCCTATACTGAAAACTAGAAAAAAATTGGGTTTGCACTGTATTTCTGTTTAGCTTCAGGGAAATGAGACCTAATCTCTGTCCTAAGATATAAAACCTGTGGATAAACATATTCCTGTTCCAGGAAGAAATCCTGGACAGGTAAGTGTGGCTTGATCTTACCTGAACAAAATTAGGTGTGTTGCAAGAGAGTCATTACACAACTATTGTAATCTGGAGCTTTTCTGAGTACTACCTCTCAACCTTAGTTTTCACTTATGATGGTATTTAATGCAACTGCATTTTACGGTGTACCATCTTCCATTTTCAGTTACCAGAAAATACACACGTGCTTCAGAACTAGACTGCTGTAATGCCACAAGACCTGTGCCCACCATGCAATACAGTGATTATACCAGCATCTCCCCTTTCTGAATACATCTGGAAACATGAAAACCTCTGGAACAGGGCAATGTCTGATGGAGTTTGCAAGCAGGTAGGGGCAATGAGGTTAGCTCTCACCCATGCATCTCAGTGAGTTGGTAATCCCAAGGCATCACAGCGTGGAGTGTTGCAAAGTGCTTTGGGCACAGGCAGTTTTAGCCTGGCCTCACATACTTCTAAACCCATGGGAACGGGCAGATCCTGGGGCAATGCAGGCTTTTCTCTTCGTTTAGGGTGGGCATGGTTTATGTGCTCAAATCACTGCTGGCTGCATCCTGCCGTGCTTTAATTTTCCCTGGCAGAGGACAAGTGCAACACGGGTGTGCTCGGCACGGCAGCGCAGCCTCCCCTGCCGGCTGGAGAAGTCCCCCCCGCGCTGCCTTGGCATCTCCGCACCACGGCACGGCTCCGGTTCCGGCATCTTGGCTCCCACAAAGGCATGTCTGATGCTTTCCTTCTGCAAAACAAACAGTAACTCTTGAACCTTTTCTGGAAGGAATTAAAAGAACAGATAAATGGGAGCTGATGGCAGTAATTTAGCTGGTCTTGTGAATATCTTGATTATACTACAAGTCCAGGCATAGCCCAGAGTGGAAGACCTGCACGTGTGTATGGTAAAGTTTCTGGGAAATAATTGGAGGAGCTACTGACATAAAACTAGCAGATTTGACTCTACCCTGACGGGAATAAAATGCCCCTTTTTGCTAGTGCTCTGCCATGGTTTGGAGGATCAGCCCATTGTACTCAGCTCTGGCAGCAACACTGCGTAATGGCTGCCCTTCCATGCAAGGAATAGGATGTTATGTTTCTGCAGCTTGGAAATTCTTGTATTTGTTTTGCCAACAAGTGAAGAAAGAAACTAAAAGATGTTTTGATTCACAGGTCAATTTATTTTCACTAAATAAGAACACTTAACTTCTTATGTCAGTGTCTTATCAAACAAGTTCCTGTCATTGCAGGTATGTACTAGAGGAAAAAAATGTGTTCAGACAAATCTTCATTGAAAGGTTAAAAAGATATAAATGATCTTAGGAGAGGTATTCTTCCCCACTGCTACAGAGGTTGGCATGAAGTAAAGCAGTTGCTTCCTTTGAAGCACTGCCAGCATAAATAGCTCAGAGTAAGAATTTTGGTTTTCATAACAAATACTGAAATGCAAGAGAACTATGCATTGATGAATATACTGTATGGTTCAGTATGGGACTAGACAACTCAGGCAGAGTTTAGCTACAGTATAAACAAAATATCTTCCAAACGGCTTTTTTTTTTGTAAAAAGTGTCAATTATGTAAAACGATTCCACGATAATAACAATAGAATTCAAAGGCAGATGTGTGTCTTTCAAACCCATCCAGTCTTTAGACTTCCTCAGCTTTAGAAGGCAAAGATCTCACCTGCAAAAACAATGGTGGAGCACAGGAGCCCAGCTTCTCTCAGCAACCGGATCATTCGTTCTCCTGTTTGCTCTCATCTATCCCTGATTTCCACCTGAGTACCTTTTAAACATTTTTTTCTCATTTCTTTTTTACTTGGAGAGAATGAAGAGAGCTAAAACAGGTGACTGTTTGACTTTGCTAGCTTATCAAAGCTTTCCAAGCCTCCCAGAAGGTACCTAACACTAATATGAGAGAAGTTACAGAAATTCCCAAACAGAAAGAGTATCCTTAATTCTGGGGCAGATGTGAGTTGGAATTCACTGGAGACAATCCTTTGGTTTTTAATCTTGTCGTTCAGGTGAAAGGTGCCTTATAGGTGTCATGAGAGGGATCCATGTGCAGATTTGTCCTACCTAACTTAATCTGTCCAAATTGCAGAAATTTTGTCTCAATTTGTACAGTTTTTTTCCTGAAGTTAATGGAAAACGATGGGCACCTCCGAAGGAGGATTCACTTTATGAATCCCCTAGACACCTGTCTCGAGATGAATTACACCCTGAAGATGTGTATCTGTGTTCACTGACTGCAGGAGGGACCCCAGATTATGTGACCAGAGAACTGATTAGTAGATGACTAACTTTTTGATGGTGTAAAGAATCCAGCTCAGTGATCTGGACACCCCGAAATACTCACACAGTGCCCTGTGGTCTTCCTTTATCCTCACCTCCCATCTCAACCCAGTACAACAGGGGAGAGCTGAAATGGTGTTTGTGTCAGGCCTGCTCCTGCATGCAGTGTAGTAGAGAGTAGCTCCTTCTGCTGTGAGTGTGACTGCTGTCCGTGGCACTAGTCAGAGCACATCAGCAGAGGCAGCTTTGTGCTACCGTGATCATACGATTAATGTGCTATTTGCTCACTTATAGGCAGATACAGAGGCGTGCAGGTCTGAATCACCTTTAAGGGCCTGGTCCGCATGAAAGTGAGTGCAGTGAACCTGACTCCAGCGGGGCTGGGCTGCAGGGATGCTAAGGGCTGTTTCATAGTTGCCTCCTCTGTGGGTGCTCATGAAACGGAAATGCCCAAAGACTTTTCATTCCTTTCCTCCGCACAATGACCAGTCAAAAGGTAGACGACTTTATTCATGCTCTTCAGAGATCCCTACTCCTGCAAAGGGTGTCGGAGACCATGATGCTATATGGAGAATGGTACACCCCTATGGCAGAGCCCAGCACAAGCTCCTGGTACATGTGAGTAATGCTCTGCCAGGCTCCAGAGAACAGGGCAGTTGTACTTGGATTTCCTCCAGTGCACGTCTCCTAGACATCAAGATGATTTAGCAAGAACATCCCATATCCAAAGATTACAGACCAAACTAAATAAAGACCCTGTGTGGGTGTGCAAAGCCCAAAACACTGCAGAAGCAAGAGGTTTCTGTTGCATTTCTCTGTATGGGTGTATGTGTCATATGAGTCTGTGAGGCTCGGAGCTACAGGAGAGGGCAGATATATATAGAACCAAGCTTCAGAAAGCCCACATAAGGAATTGCACTGTATATCACATCCCCACAAGCTGTGTCTGGAGAGAGATGGATATGTGTGTGTGTTGGCTTGCAGGCAGAGAGAGACAACGGTGGGGCCAAAGGAAAGAGGTTATGGACAGCACATGCTCCTGAGCCCAAGTTCCGCACCAGCTGCATAACCTCCTCCCTGCTGACGCCCGCGGTCCTGGCTCTGGGTCGGGCTCTCCGCAGTGCTCAAAGTGAAGCAACCTGTTCCCTCTCCATGGGGTGTGTCCACATATTTTAACTGCAATGCAATACCCCCACCAATGCCCCTTTATGCTTTAGGTCCCCTAAAAAAAATTCCTTTCTTTTTTCAGGTAGAGGTTTTATGTTATGTCTGGAAAATTATCCATTGGACTCAATAGCACTAGGCTGGCAGTGAAAAGACACCAATAGCATAGAGTGTGTAGGAGAATAACACAGGAGACTGTTTAATTGGTATAGTAGGATTCTCATTGTTTATACATGTAGCAGCTCATCTAAACTGAATGCATCATGGTCCCCCACTCATTCACTTGCTTGACTTTCCTGACCTATGTACTTGTACAACTGCAGCCAAACAGGTGAGTAAAATGTTTGCAGGTTCAGGCCCATCTGGTTACAGCAGGCGACTGAACGTCTATTAAAAGGTTACACTGGAACTAAAAAAGAAAGTCTGCTGCCAAACTCCAATAGCAGAAGAAAAAAAAAAACCCTCTTGAAAATAGAAGGAACAAGTTTCTACATGTACTTGTTTTCCTGGGAGTGCACCATTTGTGAATTCATATTTCATGATGACCACTCTGCTGACAGCTCCTTCGGAAAGGTAAACAGATCGTCCTGCTCCAGAACAGGGGGAAAAAATCTGTCTTTACATTTACTCATTCTTGTTTGCAAAATTTTCAGCTGCTTACTCAGATCTGAAGTATTTGAAGAGCCAGATGAAAAGGAGATTGATGGAACACATTTGCACTACACAAAGTTCCTGCTCTGTATTTTAATCGCTGCTTTGATGGGCATATCAGAGAAGGTCAGCAGAAGTGAAATGAGCTATGACTTGGGTGGTCTCTCTCAACTGAACCTCTAGCATACAATCCCTCTTATCTCCACTGAAGTGGGGCAAGAAAGATTTACAAGGCGCCCAGGATGTGAATGAGCTGAAGCCTGGAGATCCTGACTGTTGCAAAATGCTCCCTATACCTCAGTGTTAAAGTTTAACAGCCTGTGATGTGCTCTGCATTCTCCTGGGGGAAAACACGTGGACAGGTGATGTGCTGCCCAAACAACCTCAGCACCTCTGCAAGAGTTAACTACCCACAGAAAGGGGCCAGGGAGACAGCCGGTGTGAATCAGGAGAGCTCGTCTGATCTCAGTAGAGCCATGCAGATTAACACTACTGAAAATGCTGCCTAATGCAACTCTTTCTAGAATGTAGTTATTTTGAAATTAATTTCTAAAAGTGAAGTGGACAACAAAATGTAAACAACTCACATCCAAGCTGTCTTGTTTGTCAGGAAAAACAATAACTTACAAGAATGAAGGCATGACCTTTAATGGGGTTTAGTAGATCTGCTTAGGATTTGGATCTCAGTAGGAGAACTTAGCGCATAGACCACTTTCCTGAGCCTGTTTCTCTGTAGGCTGCGCTCATTGTAAACGCACCGAGTTGAATCACTCCCACATTGCTGCGCTGTTATTGTGGTACCGGGGCAAAAATATTTGGCAGGCATTTCAAAGTAAATGCTTCGGATGGAATGACGGCAGCTGAGGAGCAAAATGCCAAGATTAAGGAAAGTGTATGCTCTGCTACGCAGGGAAGCTTTTCTGGAAGACATACTAAAAAAAAGTTTAGTCAAATTTTAACATAATTGCTAGTAACTTTTACTGGAAATCAGGCAGCAAAGTGGTCAATACTTGATGTGCAGTGTTTAAAGGGTTGTTCAGAACATTAAAATACGTAAACAAGAAGAAAAATTCCCCATCTGAATGAAACGGGTTTTAATTCATCAATAATATAAAGAATACACATTCCACTGGGGAATTCTACTCTAGTAATATAAATTCCTCACAAAAAGATTGTGGTGAGGCTCCGAGTATAGAAAAACCAGCTATTTTGTGTTATTATAGTGACACATTTGCCTCACCAAAGCTCAGGCAACTTCAGCTTTTCCATTAGAAGTTGCTGTTTTCAGGGATTTTTTATAACTTGGACATCAGAATTGGCATCCAGCTATGGCTCGGTAAATAAAAGCTCAGCCTGAGACCCACTTATAATGCCAAAGTTTAAAAAAAATATTAGTTTGGACACCTTTAGTTATAGAAGAGCAAGAAAATAAAACATTTCTGGTCTCATACCATTTAAAAATGCCTTTGGTTTACAAAGGCAATTTGTTAAGCAATTAGTCCAATTGCTCTAATCCCCTTTGGGGTACTAAAAAGCAAGTGGTTGAGACACTAGACCTGAAAATGACTTTGCCATATGCAGTGACTACTTTTCATAAAAATTATTAATCTGATCTTTTAATCTGCTTTGCACATACGTACAGTGAAACTCTTCACCTGCTTATGCCAGCAAGAGCGAGTTTGACTTGTGGTGCAGCCTGAAATGCGCTCTCTGCACCTCCAGGAGTCTGCAAAGAGGTTGGAGAATCTCCAGTGGGCACTCCGCACTCTCGCATGCAAACGTGTATATTTTCCATGGCTCACAGCGTGTCCCTCAGCAGCACCCCGGAGAGCCTGCTGCTTGCACGCATGCCACAGGGATAACAGTTCTGTTTTCTACATGCAAGGTTTGAATGCATTTGTTCATGCATTTAAATTAAAAAAAAAAACATACAAAAAAAACCCAAAATACCGGTGTGCTACAATGTCCCACACTATAATACATCAGTGTGTTGAGCTAAGAAAGTGCAATTTCTCTTGTAGCTTTTACTTTTCCCTCTGGCTTCTGTGTTCACCTGAACTTCTGATAGACCTATTTCCTGCAGAATATCACTGAAGCCTGTCCTTTCCTCCCCCATGGCACTAAAAACAGTGAGTACTTCCCCCGGGGCCCTGGGTGGCGGGGGGAGTGGTGGGCAGTGAGCCCCCATGCTCCAGAGTGGGTGGGAGCCCTGCAGTGCTCCCCAGCTCAGCCTGCTGCTGGAGCCCCCATCCCACCGCTGAGCATTGCCATTGCCATAGCAACCTGTCCCACACCCATCAAATTGCCATTTGTCATAACCTTTTTCTTCTGATTCACCTAGCACATTATTCCTCCATTCATTTTCTTCTGCCTTGAACACTTGTTTATTGCTCCCATAGTTCTGCCCAGGTGTTCCCACACAAAAATATGGACACGTGCACCACGTTATGTATGCACAGTAAATCCAGTGCTTCTGGGAAACAGCAAATGCTTCCCTTATGGTCTGCAGCTATTCAATAAGTTCAACACCTCTGGACAAGTCCAACTGGCTGTAGATGTGCAAATCTATATTGTAGAGTATGTGCTGTACATCTAGCGCTTTTTGGAAGCACTGCAAATAGTATGCAAGTGCTGTATCATTGATACATGCATGTACCATAAGTCCATCCAGCTTTGTCTGGAAACTGCACAGCTCTAATGAATGTCTCACCACCGCGTGGTAGAATTTCTCTGTGCGTGCACATCAGATGGATCTGGGGTTTCTGGGTATGTAGAAATAGCTATGTGTTGTTTGTAATACATGGAGATACCTCTGAAAAACACAGAGTATTCTCAAAATCTGGCTGCACACAATAGCCGAGTGGAAAAGAAGCATTTGAGACCCAGCATACAGAGTAGCCCTCAATCTGCAAAGCTCTGCTCAGCTCCAGCCTTCAGATCTGATTTCTTTTCATCTTCCAGGTGCTGCTAATAGTTCTGCCATGCCGTCCTCCTCAAACCTCTGCTTTTATCTGCAGCAGGGCCCCAAGTTGGCCAGGACTTGGAGGCAGAATTGCCCCACTGTTTCTGGAAAGTGAGTGCACCAAGAGATACTGAAAGGTTTCCAATTTCTAAAGCAAGATTTTATTAGAATACAAACTCATAAACTTGAACAAGGCATCTGTTTAAATTGAGTTAGCTCAGACTACTGGGTGAAGTAGACTACATGAAATGGTTTGAATACGAATCTCCCCCCTCCCCATCACACCCTTTCCTACACTCCCGCTCTCTAGTCCTGCAATTCTTAGTGGCTTCCTGGGTTTGAACAACCACTGCCATCTCCTCTGTCTCTCAGATAAAGCCTCCATCGTTGCAGCACCTTTCAGACTTGGCTTGGCTCTGTTGTTGGAAGCAACTCCCCTGCTCCCCTCAGGAGCCTCCTGCTTCATGCGGCCGGCTCCCAGCTTGCTTCACCCGCTTCCCTCCACTTCCTCACCCCACCCACAGCCAGCAAGGTTTTCCTCCCGCACACAATTACTTTTGGGGCAGGAAAAATTTCCCGGTTCCTCAGAGGGGTGACAGCTGGTGCAGCAAACAGGACAACATAAACTCTCACCCCTCCGTTGCTGCACCCCCATAAAAACCAGACAAGCTCTGAGCAGAAAAATCACACCGCTCTGCCGCCAGTCCCAGCATCTTCCCCACTCTCATCTTCTGCCGTGCCACCCCACCAAGACATACCTTCCTGTTCCTGCGGATCATATGAAAACCCTCCTCAGTAAAAACCTCCTTGAAAATGCTCTTTCTCAAGGAAATCCATCAGAGAGATTAGTGGGGGAAAAATTTGTATGTGAGGTAGGGATTAGGCTGGTGGGTGGAATCAGCACTGCTTCAGGATCCCATCCAGTTCTGCCATTCTGGGAAGAGCCACAGATACTCAGTGTGGCCTCAGATGAACAGCAATATTTAGGAAGTTGTGAAGTATCATTGCATATGCTAAAAACACAGGTCACGGCAAATGAAAGTTGGTAGCACAGGAAAAAATGAACCCTCGGGGCCAAGTGAGAGTAGATGTGTTTATTTTGTTTGTTTATCCTGCTCGTTCTAGATTCATGTTCTCACTTCCTTGAAACATCAAAAGATACAAGAGCTAAACGAGTCGCAGTGCCATCCACGCTGAGCCACGGCACCTGGAGTGCAGGTAGGACACTGTGATACGTTCTGGCTGTTCAGCGCAATCAGGCCAGAGGGAAAAAATATTTCTGCCACTTACCGTAACCACTGGGGTTGGGATACACCTCACTTGTTTGTGGCCATTGGAGAACTGGGTGAATGGTGTGGGCTGGTTCATGAGTCTTCTGCATCCAAAGGGTCATGGTCACATGCGTTGGTCACAGAGAATGATCCTTAGACTGGACACCCTCTGACTGCAATTTTGTGAGCTGGCTCCCATCCCAAACATGCAATGTATGTTCCCCACAACTCATCCTCTCTCCACTGTGCTCTTTGTAGCCCAGAAGAGCTCACACTTCCTGGGATTCAGCTGACAGGTAGCAAGTAAAAAAACCAACAAGGAGAGGAGCATAAGGTGAGGAAAAGAACAGCAGAGAAGTATGTTTCCTCAAAGGACTTTTTTAAAAAGCGTTTCTGTAATTTCAACACAGGCACCACAGTGCTGAGGATGAAATAGGTACAGCATTTAGCAGCTGGTCTACAAGCTCTGGGAAATTACAAACTCCTGTAAATCCAGATTTCTAGTACAAACGGAATTATCTCAAGGTCTTCAGCTCCATCATTTCAGCCTTAGACCCACTCAAACAGGAGAGAAGTGAGAAGTGTCTATTTGAGTGATACTGAAATCAGTTCAGGCCAGTCAAATTACTTGGTATGCAACATCTTATTCCATAAATATCATTTATGCTGGCAAATGATTACATAAGATCTAAGCTGTGCAACTGTCAATATTTTTTTTGCATATTGAGTGTCCTGCAGATAGATTGGAGGTAGACACCTTCACTACTTCCCTATGTTGTTCTTATGTTTCTTTATAAATTATGCATGCATCTGAAAATCCCAGGATTGTTTCGATTCCAGAGAGAAATCCAGAGTCTGAACTTCCTTTTGTTCTCCAAAATGCTTTGCATTACTCAGTCCTCTACTCCCCAGTTATCCTGAAGAAATGTCCTTTCCTTTCATGTGTGATCTAAGTGATGCATTGCAGCCAGAGGAAGGCAAAAAATGGATCTAGAGAATGTTGAAATACAGCCACAAAATTGGGCAAGTAATGTATGTTTTCCAGTCTGAAAAGAACTCAGTTCAAGAGTGATAGCTGAGATGCCCTGATACGAGTTTTTCTCTAGGCCAAAAAGTATGCTAAATCTATTGGGCAGCTGATAAAAAGTCAGTTTTATGGGTGTCTGTTAAAATTGTTCATCTGGTAAAGCTGGTACAGTCTTAAGTGTTGGCCTTTGCTTCGATAAAATAACTACTCAATTAAGGTTAACTACATGTGATGGGCTTGCAAATCCTTGTAGCTTTTCTGTATGCAACACCACAGCCAATCTTTTTCTGGGTCTGCAAAGACAGGTGGAATGAAAGCAGTGGACGAACAGGAAAACCATTGGGCTACAAGGTAAGACAGAAAAGTCTGAAAGAGGAAAGGATATATTCAAGCTGTTTTGAAGGCAAATGATCTGTTGACCTGTGGAAAAGCCCAGGTGGTAGAACAGCTAGGTGCATTTCCTAGGGATGGTTTAGTGTGTGTATCTGGAGGAATGCTCTTACCTAAGCAAACCACTGGAGGAATGAACTGCTGCACAAGTAGTGTGCAGTTACCTGCATTGCACCTCTCCACACTTACCTGTGTGGTTCAGAGGGAACTCCTTCCACATTTTGATTGTGGGTTATTCCAAGAGCCCCTCACCAGGAAAATATCCTACATGCTTACTGGCTCCTGCCCAAAGCTGTGGGTCCTCCTTAGTGCCAGATGTGCCATTTTCTGCTGCCTGCCTTTTTCTCCTTACTCTGAAGAATGTGCCAACACACAGTTTAGGAGCAGCTTGTCAGTCTGCGGAAATGACCCCAGGGGCTATGCGCACCATCAGCAAAGTCCTCTTCTGGGATCAGGCCAGTGCTTGAGTCACTGCGCTGGTTTATCCTCCTTACTTAAAGCCACTGTCAAAGTTTCTATCTTTTTTCACAGAGATGTGGCTGCTCTTTGGAAAGGGATGGGCAGCGGCAGTACAAAATGCTGGTAGCCCTTTGCTTCTTCATGCCTCTAAAAAGATCTCCAGAGATGTTAAAACTTTATAAACCCAGAGGAGAAAAGGACTAGGAGGAGAGCCAAGAGGATGATTTGGTCCCACTCCAGAGGATGGGTTGCTAACATGGATAGGACCTGTCAGAGGGCTGCCAGCAGGGGCTTATGTTATCACAAACCATTTTGTTATGTAGTGCGCACAAAGGAGCCAAATACAGAGAAGTGACAAACACCTGAAATAACATTTGATGTCACAGGGAGCTGGAGATGCTCTGAAGCTCCCACAGTCTGGCCCAAACAAATCTGCCTTTCAGAAGCTGAGGGTTTCCTCTAAACACTTATTTTCAGGAGAATCAGAAGCAACCATTTCCTTTTCACCTTCCCCTGAGCTTTTCTGTATTTTTAGGTAGAAAATCTCTTTTGAGACCATGGCTATCTCACATGACCACTGACTGTTTCTTCAAATCTCCAGTTTCTCAAATTCTCCTTTGTGTGTATATTCTGCAAATTCGGAGACTGTTTCTGCCTTGAGTGCCCCGAGGCACCCTGTATTATCCAAAGTACCTCACAGCTGCAAACGTTTAGGTTACCAACATCTACCCACTGAAAAAGCAGAAATTTTATTTCAAGGTTAAAGCATAATATTCCACCCTGGATGGAAATCTAAAGACCTTGCAAAATATGAAAATGCCATAGGAAAAAAGAGTGGACGGGCTCCCAGCCCTCCTGCAGTCAGTGCTGGAAGTCCCAGACATGTGGCTGGGGCCACAAGCACTTCTCTCAGAGAGACTTTCATCCCCAGCCGCCTGCTGCCGGAGGTATGCTAGAGAAAATGCCAGTTGATCAAAGATGTTTGGGACAGGACTCTTCTCACCTAATTTACCCACTTAAAAGCTAGGCAGTTAGTTTAAGCTCAGTAATCAATGGCTCCTGAGGGAAGAGAGGATGAATCCAGAGCTGCAAGTCCCCCCTTGATGACGGACCCAACATAAGGAGCTCAGAGCAGTTGCCTAACAGTAAATGGCCAAAGTTATGTGAGATTAATCCTACCCTAAGAATTTTCTCCCAGAGTCCCAATGTGTGTTGATTCTTTCTACTTAAATTCATCAGAGTAAATTAAGATCGTAATCCTACAGTAAGCTCAAGTAAACTAACTCTTTTGCCCACAAACCCCATCTTGCTTCCTTAGGTTCTAGATTGGTTTCTGAAAGTTTTTGCCATATTTGGCCTCCTGTCCCTGTCTTAAGGCCTTTTGATAGAGACATCCTCTTTATTTCTAATCTTCCTGGCTTTCTTGTCGTATCCTTAGCACCATCCCCTTGACACCAGTTTAGCATAGTGTTGGGTTTAATATTATTATTATAAAAGAGAACAGTATAAAAAGTTCTACCTGTCATTTACTAGAGTGAGTAAAGCTGAAATTTGTTGGACTGACCTGGAATTTTTCCCTTCTTGCAAAGCAACATTTTCATTAAAAAAGTGAGAGCTCAACTAATCCAGAAATAAAATGCTTGCTATTGAATGCCATGGTAGCTTTTGAAACAAGAAAACCTCTTTCTGTGTTCACTGCAAAAGATTAAGAGACTGTCAAGTTTAAAAAGTTGTTGGCTCTGCTTAACACTTGCTAAGCACAGTATAGACTGTTTTATCCATTTATACTCCCTCACTTGTCTCCTTCATGTGTCTTATATAATAATTTCCAAAGTCAGAAACAAAAAAAATAAAAAGGCATCAGCTAAGATAAAATGGCACAAGATTAAAAACTCTTAGCAGCCGTAGAACCTGGCGAGAAAGAACAAAGAGGTTTAAAAATCACCATATTTTATAGCATTAGAATGCCACACATTAAATATAGATTTTGCTGCTGATTATATTGTTATGCATTCCATTGTTCCCATGCCATTGGCCTTCAGGACTTTATTACTTATGTAATTCCAAGATCTGACACAGCTAGAGTGAAATGCATCTGATCTCAATGAATGGCATCAGATGAAAAAAAATGGATTTTAGGAGGAAAAAAAAAATTAATTTTACTGTGAGTCCATTGATTGGTGACAGATGTTACCATTCCCATTTAATTATTCTTGATTCATTTTCCAAATAAAAATATAGATAGATGTCAAAGTATTTGAAGTCATCCAGATAAAGGATTTGTTTAAACAAGTTATATTTATTCTTTTTTTCTTTTTTTGCAGATTTTCCATTTTGAGGGAAAACTTATTCAGAGTGGTACATACAATCTTACCTGTATACATTAAAGGTCTCAAACAAAACAGCATATGATTATTAGTCAAGGGCTAGGAAAGCATAGGACTGTGGGAAGAAGAGGGGGTAATTCACTTTTTAGTGAGTGCTGGCATGGACTGTGTCAACAGAAGCACCTCAAACTGAAGTTTCATGACCACCGTGTATTCAGAGCTACAGATATGAACATACTTAATAGACATTATTTAAAAGAAAAACATATCTAAATCCCAAGGAACTGGCATTTTAAACTAAATATGTAAAATTTGACTAATTTTTTTCCTCACCCTGGAATATGAGCACATACCTTATGTCTTTTGGATAAAGGGCTGATAAGGAACAAGAACATGTGCCTCGCTTTCCCAGCCTACCTGTGCCACTAGAGATAAACCTCTGTCTTACAAGTATCCAGATAATAAGCTGTAGCGTTTTTGAGGAGGAAATATAAAAAATGTTTATTATCATCTTTATCCTTTTTATTTTAAAGTACTAACATTATTTTTTTATTAAAAAAGCTAGTACTTAATTTTCTCACTTTTCCAACATGTTATTTTTACAGGAAATATATTTTACCATAATCTTCATTATAAAAGAGTGCAATTGTGATAAAAAGGAAGGTTTCTTTTGTTTACTCTCTAAAAGTGTAGCAATATATGTACTTGAATATTAAAGATTCAGTGTTTTAGAAGCATGAGACATAGATAAGAAAAATCTCATTGCAATGAGACTATACGTAGATGATTTTTTAATATGATTCAGCAGATGTTTAGTTACTTAAAAATAAGAAAATGCTTTAAATAAATAAACAAGTTAATTCCTCCTGATCCTTGGAAAGGTAGCAACATTTTGCTGAGGTCCACAGGCGGACGCCTGGTGTATCTCAGGCATTTGAGGCACTCTGAAAGAGAATGATCTGAGTCTTGAGGAAGATAATCGAATATAGGCACTCAACACAGGTGTGCAAACTGTCAGCCTGAAAATGGTCATCCTTCATCATTAACTTTGCTGACAACTTTATATGGTCCACGGTATATCCAATTTCCAGTCTATTCTCTCCTTTATTTGTGCTTGCCATTGAAACGAAACTTTCACTGATGTGTGTGGTTTGGATTTAAGAATAAAACTGGTCATATGGCAGAGCCCAGCCTCAGAGACCCAGTGGCTGCAGCAGAGCCCTTATGGCCCTCTAGCTATGCAGGGCCTCTCCGTGGGGCAGGGAGAGTCTGGGTGACCACCAAGGCTCCTGCTTTGGAGCCTGACTCCTGCAGAGGATGAGGAGCTGCTGTACGGCCAGGCATACCTCAGCCACTGCTGCAGCTACCCGGGGCACAGCAACCAAAACGGGAGATAGGAGCCTTCAAATTAAATTGCACAAGTACATGAATGCTAAATGAAGTGAATTACTGCTCCATTTCAAGACATCCTGATGGCTATTCTCATTTTGTCGGTGAGCCCTGTTAGCTCTGAGCTCTTCTATCCATTTCTCATTGGAGCAACCTGTGCAAGTAGTCAGTGGCCTGGCAGTGCTTCAAGGGATGCCAGCTTTGGACCCATAAAGGCTGCAGTGAAACTGCAGTTCTGTGACTGGTGCTTATCAAGTGTAATATTTTACTCTGTATAGTATTGCTGTCCACCTGAAAAACATCTAGTAGGATACACCGAGGTTTCTCAAAATGCGGCCTCAGATCCTGGTTATGCTCCTGTTCTAAATAACTTATCCAAGCTGTCCCACGGATTTTGTGTTCCTGAGTGTCCTTTGATGTGGTACACTGTAATTTGTACTACACTGCCTGTCTTTTTTTAAATACGATGCTTAATCATGTTTCATTCTCAGAGTCTTGACTTAATTATGGATCAAAAAATTGGGTGCAGATTTTATTTTATTTTATTGGATTTGCTTCTAAAGATGTCTCCACGTAATGTAGCAGGTGAACTTTGTGTTGTTACATAAAATATTACTCGGTACAAATAAAACTCTGCATTTGGAAAAGACATTTCTCTTTGGAACAATTGCTACAGAAATGTATTTTGCCATTCTGTTAAAACATCAACAGCTGAGGAGCATGACAGATCACTTGGCATTCTTAGAGTTGACTTGCCCTCCGCAACATATTTCTATTGCTGAAAGAAAGATGCAGTGTCACACCTTCAAAACCCCTATTATTGTAATTAAGAAAGTCAGCTTTCTCGACATGTTCCCATGCTCTTGTGTTGACGGGAATGCAAATAAATTAACCATTGCAGGCTTCAGTCTTAAAGCAAGCAAAACTTGGAAGGGGAAAAAAAAAAAAGGGGGGGTGAATGGGGAGGAAAAGAAACTACATATCTCTGGACTCCTGGGAAAGCTGGGTTGAAATACATAACATGAAAAAAACGTGTCTGTGCTATCTGACTATAGCACATGTCAGCTGGAGCCCAGAACTGCTCTGGGGAGGTGGCCCTTGGGTACAAGCTAAGCTTATTCCTAAGCTCTCCTTGGGGAGTTCCTCCTATAGCTCTTCAGGGAAAAGTGCCCATTTTCACCTGTGACAGAGCACAGCTGCTCTCCTGTGCGGAGGATTGGCGTGGAAGGAATCGGAGCCCTGGTTCTGCCTCCCACCACCAACTCCAGCCCCCTGCACTCCAGGAGTGCAAGAAAGGGATAAAATGCCCCTGTGTAAGGGCATTAGCACCTGAGCATATTTCTAGCCCGGTAAATAGCTCCGTTCCTCCGTTCTTGTTGCACTTTTCCTGGTGCACGTGCACCACATGAGAAAGTGTGCCCCTGCACTGTCTTGCAGAGTGAACCAACTATTTTCCTACAAAACAAAACCTGTGCCCAGTTCTGGGGACAGTTCCGTCCGGCAGCTGCTCCCAGAAGCAGTATGGGTGACAATGCCCTAGCTTCAGCCCTCTGCCTTTTACTGTCCTTCAGCACCATGCCAGCAGGCTTTCCATCTTCAGACACCTTCTTGTACCCTCCTGTCATGTCCCAGAACATGAAGTACTTGCCCTGAGGTTTCTGGTGTAAAAGAACCACTGAGCTGCAACACAACCTCCATATTATTGCAGGCATGTTGAACTAAGTAATTATATTTCAGGACCATGGGGACATCATATTGCCCACAAAGAAGGCCTAAGGGAATGGCCTATGCAGTAGGGATATAGCATGAGACAAGTTTTCATGAAATAATTTTACGTGCTACTTACCTCGTGCCTGCTGAGCTGAACATCTAAAAATTCATCTCCTTGAGGTCACCTGGAACATGCACACTGTCCCAAGTGCCCAGCTCCTCTGAGCAGCCTTACCCAGCAGGCTTCTCAGAGCATGCCTACCATCACCCCAAAGCAAGGAATTCAGTGCAAGACATACCAGCCACACCCAGATGATCGCAGCATTGCTGTGGTCTTTGTATCATGGCTAATGGCTAGAGCAATCATGCAGGAAGAGAGAGATTGAGATCAAAATTCCTCCTTGGCTGGGGGTTCAAAGCTGGTCTTCCAAAAAGAATAATCCTGAACGCAGACCCTAGGATTGCCTGTCTGCCTGAATGCCAGTTACTTTACAGTATCATGCTCCCTCATAATTGTTCTTGCCCTAGCTTCACGAATATTGAGAGTGTTTAGGCATCAAATTTTAGAAAGAGGACTTCTCATTTGGCAAACTCGCATGAACTTCCAGGACATGAGGAGGAGTAAGGTCTGGACTGATGTTTTAGACTCAGATATCTGACAGCCAATAATCTTGAATTTCAGGTTCTTAAAAGCTTTTTGAAATCTCACCTTGTATAACCTCAGGGAAGTAAGGAGGGCACAGTCCTCCTTCCACAGTATTTCCTTCCCTGAATGTAAAGATTGCATCTATGCATGGCTCTGCTGGGAAATACATCAGGCAGGAGGAGGGAGAGAAGAGCATCTGTGACCCTGGCTGCTATTTCAGTATAGTATAACCTGGAGCCAAAGCACAGCTTGGCCCCAAATTAATCCACGGGTTACTTTTTTTTCTTAAGAGAATAATTGCATTCAAGCATGGCCTTTCCTGTAGATGCAAAAGACGACCAAATTCAGCTGTGGTTTTTGGTTGTACATTTTTCCTGGTGTCATTCTAAGAAAAGCAAAGATAGTCTGTGAGATGGGTAGAGATTCAGTTAATAAAGACGTGCATGGATTGCTCGCTAATGGATACAACACTGAATTCACAGGCATCCTCAGTTGCTAATGGAACCTGAAAGTTGTCAGGAAGATGTTGCTGTTCCATTTGGCGTGATGCACACCCTCCTCGTGCTGACAGCTCTGCAAAGTTACATTTTTAAAAACATATTTTCTTAATGCATTTTTTGGCTAACCCAGTTGTCCCCATTACCTCTGAAATGTTTTAGTCTAATTCACATTAACTGGCTTACTGAGATACCAACAACATTCTTTTTATGCAGGATCAATTGACCAGACTTACAGAACTGCTGGTATTTAAAGAAAGTTCAAGCCCTTTCCTGACTGCTGTAGGGCTCTGAATTTCTGATTTATCCGACTCATTAAGAACATTCCATTGACAATGCACATAGTAGGCAAATAGTTTTAGTATTTCCCAAAATGACCTCTTTTCTTTTCTCCTGTTAAAGCTGATGGTACCCATAGAGAGCAAGGAGCAGTGGCTCCTAAGCTGGAAACCAAGGGCACACAGGCAGTCCTCAGTCTTTGTCAAAAATCTTTTCCATGGTGTGAACATTTCAAATTAATAGACCATGAAAGTTTAAGTTAAATATACCTGAAACTGAAGTGCTGACTGCCTCATGGCAGATCACCAGTGGTTCATCCTATTTTAGCAGTCATTGCTACAGACTCAATGAAAAGAGGACTTCTGGGGTTTCACAAACTTTGTGGCAGATTTAGGGAGAGGATTTCCAGGCAGATATATCCACAAAGCCACAGATGAATGTTCAGTTGCGAGGATATAAAAGAAGATGCATATAGGTTGCACGGGGATGGAGTCCTGAAATGAGATGTGAGAGATGGTTTACGCACATAGTCCCTTTATGACGTGGAAAAGGTTTCTGTTAAAGCTTTCCAGAGAAATTTTGACAGAACTATCAGAATGTTCCATCACAATATCCAGCACTGCCAGAACCAAATATCTTTGTGTTTGATTTTCCTGGAATTTAATTTAAGATCTTCTATTTCTCTAAAGATTTCTGATAGAAAAGTTCTAATGAAGTTGAAACTGCATTTCAACTTTGATGTTTTATTTCATTTTTTTTAGCTGTTTTATGTCAGAATCAAAACATTTTATTAAAAAATCCCAGAATATCATCAACTATGTGGAGAATTATCATTTTTTTCAAGAAATCAAAATTAAATAAACATTTGGTATTTCAAAATCCTCTGTAAAAAGGCGTCCCTGGCCTCTGTAGATCCCTCCTTTCTGTATAGGTTCTATATTTTCCATCACGCAGGGTAGCAAGGTAAACAATCTAGCAGTGGAAAGACACTACAAAATCAATTTATTGGTGATTACATACAACCAGCATCTCCAACATAGCACAGCATTGTTATTTGGTGATAACCTGGTCACCACAAAATTAATTTAAGTTATGCATGTGTCATAGTAGTGGATTTTGCCATAGAATTAACTAATTTTTTCTCAGGCAAGTCTGGTCATGCTTCTCTGAAAGACCCTAGCACAAGGCTCTCTAAATGTATCTTTTTCTGGCCTTACGTATAGTATTTTTGTGCTAATGTAGATGTATAGACTGCAGTGGAGATATCCCTCATGTACATCATCTTGAGATTAAAGCAAATCATGTTTCTTATTCCCAGTGATCTAGTACACGTGTCTATAACCCAATTAGATTCCTATGCACTTGATGCTTATCAGTTATTTAATTGTTATACCTATGTTGTGTCAGATTGACACAGATGACTGCTAAATTCTTTCAGACTGATGCCAAATGCCAACAAAGTGCAAGTTTAAAAGATGTAAAAAAAGGAGGCATTTTTAAGATAAATCACCTACAAATCTCTTAATTCAACTCCCCTATTTCAGCTAGTCACCACTATACATTGACTGCATAAGAATAATCAAGCAAACGTATAAAAATTTCTCTGATTTGGGAATTCAAGTTTCTAGTGGAGACCTTAAAATTGAAACATTAAGATATGCAGTGCCTTCCTACCCGTAAATGAACTCAGGAAACCTTACATATTCAAAACATAAAGGATTTATCTCTCCAATCGTTTTTGAGAGGAATTTGCAGTAAAGGCCAAACAATGACTGTTCTGTGTTATCCAGCTCTGCTTCAAATGGCCTTCCCTGTCCTCTGACTGGCTTACAGCACAACTGCCAGCATGCCACCATATCCAAATCCCTCATACGTGCAGGGAAGTAAGGGCTAGCGCCTCCATAAACACAAACACTTTCACTATTGTATTTCCAAATCTTCCAGAAAAAAACCTACACTGTGATGGGGTGTGGCACAGAAAGATTTGGTGGATTTTTATGCTTTGGCAGAAGCTGGGGCATGCTATTGAATATTAGCTTTACTCTGGGAACTTGGGAGTAGCTATTGGTCTGGAGGCTATCCCACAGTCACTTCTCTTCTCCCAAAATCCGTATACTCGTTTACTGGACCCCACGTTTTCTTCCAGCATCGGACATTAATTTAGTAATGATTGAATGCACCAAGCTGACTGCTCTGGAAAATTGCTAATAAAACAAGATCTATACCCAAAAGGATGTTTATAACCTCAGTCTTTTGCTCTCAAGAAGTTTTGAGGTTGGGATTTCTTTTATTGGGGTGGTGAGCTTTGGGTAGTCATCATTCTTGTTTCAAACTGTATGAAGCTTTGGATCACTAGACAGGTAGGCAAGGGTGTCCTCCACAGGACTCTGTGTGTGTGTGTATGTGTGATGGTGAGGGTCAGAGGGGACCCTCCTTAGGAGAGAAACGAGACTTTCAGCTGTACTTTCTGAACAGGTGGATCGTGACTCTTGACACCTTCAAAGTCCTGCACAAACCTGCAGCTCTGAGAGCCCCGTTGACTTCAATGGGAGCGTTGCCCAAACCTCTCACGCTGCCTGAATATTTGATTATATGGTGCAACAAGGCAACAGCAGTCCCTCCACTCTGCTTGCTTCAGCTCCTCTTTTCCCTCCTTTTTTCCACCTCTCTTCTCCTTTAAAATGCATTTCTTCCCTCGCCCATTCTTTCCCTCAGTTTTACTTTTCCCTCACTTCCTTTTTAAAATTATTTCTGATGTTGATAAGCATTTACTATTCTTATATTCTCTACTCTAATTATTCATCTCTCTAATTAACTACCAGAAATTTATTATTCCTCCTGCTACAGATTTTATGCTTCTCTTTCCAGATGTAGCATTACGATGGGATGTGCTTACCTCCTAAAAGAATTCCTCCAAGAGAGCCACTTGCTGACCTGGTACGTTTTTCTTTATACTCTTTCTCCATTAATCTGTAGACTTCTTCAGTTTTAAATATGGTGCACACCCCAGTGAACTTTCTCGTGTCTGAACCTGGTTTTCATTATTACAAACACTGTTGATGACAGTGTGCTTTTAAATTGCAGGCACGAAGACTGCAGAACAGGGACCGCTTCAACTCAACAGCCTAGTGCCATTCTGGAGGGAGGGAAAGCTGTTCTAGCCAGAGTAACTATGCAGCTCAAATAGAATAGCTCAAGAGGGAAGACACAGCCTTCCAGGTCCTGGTTTGCTGTGTTGAAATAAAGATCCAGACATGAATGAGCAAAAGAAGAAAAAAGAAGTTTATCATATTTGCATTTTTCCTATGTAAAATGTAATTCACTTTCTGAGGTTCAAGGTTCAAGATAATTTTTGTACTTCCATAATGATCACGTGACTGTTCCAGGGAAAAAAACACCACCCCTAAATGAAAAGTTGTCCTTTGTTGCAAAGTTATACACTGTCATGGAGATCTTAACAATTGTGGATTCAGTCCTTCATTCCTTATCACACCATCTCAGCAATGTAAGAGAGCAGAAGCTCCTCTCCACAGCTGGCTCCATTATTTGGTTCTGTGCTGCCAATTTTGACTGGCATTACATGGACTTAAACCAAGGAACAGTATCCCCGACCTCTTACCTCTTAGGCGGGGTTTTGCTCTGGTGTTCAAGCACAGATCTTATCATTTTGCACTTCTTTTTCATGAAATTTCAACAGTTGTTGCCAACCTCTAAATCAGTCCTTGTTCACACCAGGAAAGAACAATTTGCACTGATGGTGGCACAAATGCAAGTCCCAGCACAGCCATGCTTGTCCCCTGTGGACTTTGTCCTAGTGGGAATGATAAGAGAGGACCCTTTTGCTGCCAGCCTGGTCTCACAGCATGGCTGCTTCAGTAGCAGGTCCTGAGCAAACCTGTCCTCTCTTCCCCTGGTTCAGCAGCATCTACTGATCTGCACAGACCCCAAACAGCACAGGAGGAAGTTCAGTATGTGGGCCACAGAGCTATCTCCTGCAGCAAAGGGTAGTGACCAAGAATGTTTAAAAAAAAAAAAAAAAAAAACGAACATAGAAAACATCTGTGCCTCTCTTCTGTCCAGGTTTATTTTTCCGATACTTCACATACCACAAATAGTTCAGTATGACTCCTTCATCAGAACAGAAGAAAAGAAAAATAAAAACATGCAATATTTCATTAAAAATAATATTTCTATTGACATGACAAATTTGATCAAACAGCCTGTATTCCCCCCACCTCCCATCCCCTTTCTCCACCTCATCTTTCTATTTCCCTCTCTTTTTAAAAAGCACTTTGCTGTCCTGTTGGGCTGCTCAGCCTGTCAACCTCTTCTTGCTTCTGGGATGTTTGGCTGCCCTCAAAGCATCATATGACTTCAGTTAGCTTGGGGGGCTCCAGCTGTGCTCTTAAATGTCATGGACAGAGGTAACAAAAGGGGAGAGGGTTAAGAGAATCAAATACATTATTAGACATTTCTTTTAAATCCTCTTGCAGAAGATGTAAATCACATGCTTGGCAGGCAGATTTGGGGATGTCACATGGCAGTTTGTTTGGTTTTTCGTTGATTATATCCCCAAACATTTGCTATTTCTTACATTTTTTTCCCTTGTTTGTCTTACTCATTCCTCATTTATTCCTATTTAAGTCCAAGGGGTCAGAAACTAGGATAAAATTTTGACAGTTCCTGCAGCTGATATAAGGGCTTTCTCATCCAAGCTATTTTGGAACCTATTTGGGATTGCTCATCATTGAAATATATCCTGGCCCTTTTCTCTGTTGGCCCATAAAGTACGGCTCCTTGCCCCTGATTGACAGAAACCACCACTCAGGGCAAATTGCTAGTCTGCAAAGCACCGTAGCACGCAATTATCTCGAAATACATTCAGATATCCAACAGAATTGAAGTCAGAGTGCCTAAATTAACTAAATTAATTAATTTACTGAAGCAAAGTACTTACAAACTACCTGCTATATATCTTCTTCAGGACTACTTGCACTTGCAGAGTTGGTTCCCTCTGAGTAGGGGGAGAATGGGTTGAAAATTCCCCCAATTTTCAGAAGACAACAGTCAGGAGAAGTTCCTGAGATGTGGGGAAGTGAGACGGACTGATCAGCAAGTTAATTTTATCAAGATTAAACACCCAGGGCTTCTCCAGAACTGACACTGCCATGTGGGAAGAAATTACAACCCTGTGACCCCTGTCTTGCACAAATCCCCCATCCCAATCAAAAGCCAAGGAACAGGAAAAGGAAGGGGCATTTTCTGCACAACTTTCCATCAAGCTGGAAAAGATGCTGCAGGTGCTTTGTAGGGAGAAGCTCAAAGCGCTGTGGAGACACCAGATGTCCAACTCTCATCTTCCCTTGACTTGATTGTCCTTCACTGTCTCCAAGCAGTGCCATCATCACAGCAGGGAGGACAAGATGACCTCTAGGTCATCTGTTCATCTAGGACTAGGTGACCTCCAGAGGTCCATTCCAGCCTCAGCCATTCTGTGTCCATTGGCCATGGGTCTGAAACCTCTCCCCTCACCTGGGACCCTGCAGCAGGCTGACGGCCACTGTGGCTGCGGGGGGTTGCTATGCTGATGCCCCACAGATGACCCAGACATCTTACGCTGTTTCATGGAAAGCAATTGCTTTTCATACACTTGTCACCCTTGAGAAAAAAAAATCAACTCTGGTGAGCAAAAGTTGAAACTTTTTCAACAAAAGCTCAATTTCCCTCTTTTTGAAACAGTGAAGTTCTTCAAAAATGAACAGCTAAGATGAAGCTGACGAAAAAAATTTCATGAGGATTTACTTTGACAAGTTTGCCATAAAAAGATTTGGCATTTGCCATCTGGCTCCAATTATGCTTCGATCAGGTTGTGCTGGAATGGTAAAGAAAGGTATGGGGAAAAATTGCTTAAGTATCTTTTTGCAAGTTTATGGATAGATGAGAAAAACATTTGGGTTTTAATCGAGAAATTAATACATAGCAGTGCTGATGGAAGTTTTCACACCACCTGTGTGTGTGATTGCTGAAATTTTGGTTAATAATTTTGTTATTCTTTAAATACAAGTCAACTTCCATGGTCCGGGTTGTAGCTTGTTTGGAAGTACATCATAGCACATTCAACTGCAGTCAGTAGCTATGCATGGTTTATCTCAGCTTCTAAGATTAGGTTCCTGGGTGATTGATAGACTCTACTGCTTCTTTGGGCCTTTCTCGGCATGATTTTGCTATAGTAACTGTGTAAAGTGGACATTCATATTTGATTTAACAACATGCTTATATTTAATTTAATATCTGTGGGCCCATGAGTGTGGTTTGGAGGGTGAGAGTGGAAGGATGGAGGATTATGTATGCACATACACAATCCTGGGATCATCCGACCCATATTTATTTGAATACAAACAATCAGGTTCTGATCCCACTGCAGCCATAGAGACGTTTACTATTGACTTCAAACAAGTAGAATAGGAAACTTCACATACAGCATTTCCCAAATCACTGCAGCCATTTTCCTGCTTCAGTGACCGCTCAAAGAGCACTGCTGAAAAACTTTTTAATTTTTGCAAGTAGATTCTCCAGTTTTCAGCAAACTCACAGAGAGCAATTCCACACCATGAAAGGGAACATGTTAGCTGTCACTGTTGTATTATCTTTATTCATAACTGTTGTTTGATATATATGTAATGAAATTAGAAAGACAGCACATGTGTTCACCACCTGAGCAGATGAAAACATCATGGTGAAAGGGTAAGATGTTAAAATATGTTCCTCCGCAGTTCCAAAGTGCAGTCCTGCATCTGTTAAATATTTACCTTTATAAAACTAACTTAGGAGACATTTGAGTTTCTGAGACCAGGAAAGGGTCTCTATGAACAGAAGACTGCAAAATGGATGAGTTTTTCCAGGAAGATAAGATTTGAAATCTTGGGGAAAGAAACCACACTCCTTTTAACAATTGTTTTTAAAATTGGTCTGATTTGTAAGTTCAAGGGAGCTTTGTTAAAGAGAAACCTGAAAAATAAGGGAGAATTTAAATGTAACATCTGAAATATTCAACGCTATGTTGCATAAGCACTTGCTGTCTCTTTCTTCCCCTGCATTCTGTGTCTCTTTCCATTCCTCTTTTCTGTCGTAAGATGAACCAAAGAGGAGCGAATAACAAAACATAGAAACAAAAGTACACGAACTTCTCATGTGACCTCAAAAAGGAATTTTCTCTCCCCTATCTCTCCAGCATCAGAGACAACAAAACAAAACTTGCATCTACGAATGCCTGATGGCTCAGGGAAGGGAAACTGGATGAAAGATTTGCTGGGGTATGTTCCCAGGCTCAGCAACACGGCTACACCAGCCAGGGACGGTTGTACTTGCTTCTTTGATGCCAGTAGAGTTATGACTGTTCACACCAGCGGAGCATCTGGCCAAACATATTTAACTCTGTTAATACAGCTGTTTTAGCGCAATCCCACTAGCATTGGTGCAAACAAGTGATTTATACCAAGGGAGTTTTTTCGCTTACAGGATAAAAATCTCATCTGCACACACACAAATAGGGACTGGGAAGGACGGCAGGCGGGGTAAACCCAATACCCCTTTCAGGGACATGAGCACCAACACAGTTGCTTCCAGGGCTGTCCTGGGGGACCCTCAGCCCCACTGACCAGGGGACACTCCGGAGTGGTTCTCTCGAGCATCTTTTGGACTGCGGGGCGTCACTGCCTGTGGAGCTATGAAATTTATTATGGGATGCAGGCAGAGGTATTTGGGGACTGTGGAAGATTTATTATGGGATGTTTAGGGGAGAAAACAAAGTCAGGGGAAAGGCGTACCAAGGTAGTTTTGGGGATGACCAAGGTTGAGAAAATAGAGGGGTAAGTGTATAAAAAAGGCTGGTTGTGTGTGTAAGTAGTTTGCTGGTCAGTACACTTGTCTGGTCATGCCCTCCGCCTGATCAGCACGGTCTGTCCTATCTTCTTATTTAATTCCTTTCTACCTCTTTCCTGGGTGAGGGACTCTCTTTTCTGTGACCACATGTGTGTGTATAGGAGTCTGAGTACAGCCACAGGGCTGGGACCAGGGGTCAGAGACCCAGGTGTAGCACCTGGCGTGACTGCAGGTGTGCCAGTGAGCATGTGGGTGTTAGTGAAGATCAACTAGGAGAAGCTGTTGAGTAGATGAGGTGGCCTAGGAGCCAGAGGTGGGTGTGTCCAAGAGGGAAGAACCTGGGGGAGGTGGCTACTGCGGGGACCAGGAGGTCCCAGACATCTGCCCAAGAGGCCTGTGCTCATGAAGAAGTCCCTTACATTACCCATGTCCGGGAAAACCAAACTGAGAAAATTTTGTATCAGAAGAATGACCTCAGACATAGTTAATGTGTTCAGAGAGATTTAAAGTCTTCAGCTGAAAGGGGAAAAATAAATGCAAAGTCCATCTGTTTCCAATGCACTGTGGTTGCAGGATAGGCAAAGGAAGCAAGACTTTCCCTGTGAGATACAGATACTTGCAGAAGGAGGGATCAATTATTTTATGCATACTGGACAAAACACTATCATCTGGTGTGAAAACATCAACTATGTTTGGCAAACATCTGTACAGGATTTCCAAGTGGTACCTAAACATTCCGACTTGTAGATGAGTTGTAGGTGAGGATTAAAAGAAAAATTGCTGAAAGTGGAGTAATTTAGTTTAGGAATCCATTCTCTTCTTTAATGGTTATAATAGTAACATTTAAATTCATTCCTACCTTGCCCAAAAGTGATGTGGAAGTGTGAGGATTTTGCTCTTCCTTTGCCTGAAATTAGTTTCATATGTGATTGTACTCGAAGTAATTTTAGAGGTTTGCCCGTGTGGTGTCTCCAATATTCTCTCTGCCTCAACAGTTATGGGAGAAAGCAATACCGCAATGGCCCTGTGGTACCAAACCCAGACATCAGCCTTCCCTCCTCTCTGCTGCTGAGAGCCATGGCTCATCTCACACACACATGCCGCGCTAAAAAGAAGTATAACTTCATGCTCCCAGCACCACTGATTGCAGCACTCTGTGGGTATCTTCTGTCATCTCTGTGGACAATTTCTGGAGAAACAGTGTAAGTCTTTGTTGAACGGGGAACAATATGAAGTCTGGCATTTGCAGGAAGCTGCGTTTTGTAAAATGAGTGAGTGTTACCAGTGAGCATTACCTTCTCTCTGTGAGCACAAGTCTTTGATGGATCCAGAATGCAGAAATAGTACCTTTTAAACATGTAGCCATGTTCTGTGGTGTCTTAAGAAACAGGCAGGCAGATATGACCAACCTTAAACATATTGGAGTCCAAGGGGTAAAGTAGGAGCTTCACACACATTTTGAAGATCAGCTGGCCTGGACTACTTCCTACCAGGAGGAATGCTTTACCAGTCAGTCCCTGAGATGTAAGACGCTGCTGCCGTTAGTCAGATGTGTTAAGAGCCACGCATATCCTGTCCCTCCCTGCAGTCACCAAGAATGGCTTTGTGAAACGCCACCAGCCCTTCACTTCCTCCACCCCAGACAGGCTCTGTCTGTCAAACTTTCTTTAGACCAGGGCAAATGAAAAATCACACTTCTGAAGTGAATAGAGGTGAGGTGAACATCAGACTCTTTTCACACAGAAACTATCAGGGCTAGGGAATTAAACAGGACAAAGAGGCAGACACATAAAAAGTCACATTCCTAAGATCTTATGAGGCTCAAGCGAGTCAGGACACCAACATCACCTACAGGAGAGGAAGGCACAGGAATGTATAATCTGCAAATCCTACTATGTCTTCTGTATTGAACTAAACTTCCAAAGCTGCCTGGCAATACCATGCCCATCAGAAGAAACAGACACCTGCAGGACTGCGCATGAGTTTTTAAGAACGCCTGCATTGAGTATAGATATCTCCAGTGGTGGTGTGTAACAGATTTAGCTCTCGTTCCATCCATTTTGTTGAGTCTATGAAGACAAAGAAATATCCTCACTTTTCCCCAACCATATTATCAGTTATCACTTATCACAGCATTTTGCTGAATGAATGTTAAAAAAAGCTGGATTAAAGCATTATCACTGATAAATTCAGCAGACTTTTTGTAAATGCATTCCAAATAACTCCACAAAAACATTTATTTTTTAAAACTAGATTATTTATTATTGTTTTTAAATTATTTTAACTTGCTGTGCCAAGTAACAGCACTTGGGATAGGAAGACAAGAGCTCTGTAGTCCTCGGGGGGCAATCTGATTTGCTATTTAAAACATAGTTTAAGTTTCTGCTGAAGAAAATTGGCATCAGGCAAAGGTCACTTGGCTTGTCCAGAATCATATTTAACATATTTTTTCCTTGAGAATAACCACACTTGTTGCTTCTTCAGTGACCCTCTTCCTGTCTTCCTTGTTTTTAGAAGATCTGTCAAGTAGATTATTTTCTAGGGAAAAGTTGTGTTTTCAGAAGTACATATCTCCATGTTCTGTGCTTGAACTTCTCCAGGCTTTGTTTATGATAGTGTGTTTGTTTGAATGAATAACTCTGATGAAAACCAGTGTTATGAACTCAGTTAGGAGTTTATGAACTTCACCTTAATACCCCCATGGCAAATCTTCTCCTCCCTGTTCCGTACCTAGATTTGAGTCTCCTTTTTTAAGACTCCTTTTTGCTATTGCAGCCACATCTTGTCCGGTATTTCCTACATACCAGAGATCTCAGCTGGGCTACACCATCCTAAATCCATGACCGAACAGCAGTTCCTCTAGCAGGGAACCCTGGGTCATTCCTTAGCCTCGGGGAGAATAAATTCTTCCTCAAATGCCATGGGATGCAGAAGAAGTGCACCTACCACTCTTCCAAATTATAAAATTACACTGGTCTGTGGGTAAAAGAGCTTTGCCTGTGGCTGTTGTGATGCCAGGAACACCTGTAGGGTGTACATATAATGGAAAGATCAGTGGTAATTTCTCCAAGAAGACAGCAGTAGAGGAGTGGTGCACGGATTAGTAGTTAACAAATCATTCATCAAAATGTGTTGGATGGCCCGTATTTATGCATAGGTAAGAGCCACAGATCATCCTAGAAATTCTGCCTGGCACACAGGGGAATCAGAGCACCCCTGTGATAACGGGCCACCCAGATCCATCTAGCATATGTAGGGCTCTGTCATAGAAATGCTCCATTCCTGTTGGGCTAACCTGAATTCATACTTCAGGGAAAAGATATCTTCACAATAGCAGATGTTTTATCAGGTGGAGAAAGACGTAATAAATTCCTTGAAAGTCCACTGAATCTCCAGGGAATTCAAGAAAGCAGAGTATGCTTTTCTTTTTAAAATGAGTGTAAAAGATGTGCTTAAATTGAGGCAAAGACATTTCCTCACACAGCAAACCCACGTAGGACATAACTGTTAGCCTTCATAAACAAAGTGATATGCAAAGGGCTCAAAGCAATATGACACACCATCATCCAAGCAGTAAGGGGAAAGGACCCTGCATTCAGCTGTTTCTCACTCTAAAAATTGTAGAAGAAATCAGTCCTGCAGCGTGTCCCCAACTTCCCTGATCCTCGGATTCCCTTTACAAAGGGCAGTATTGTCTTTATTTGTAGCAGGAGTTGCCTATAGCCTACAACAAGGTTCCTTCTGTCATGCGCTCCTGGAAGTCATTCCCACTGCCTAGTTCATAGACTCACACCCCACTGAGACGAAGGCCAGAAGGAATCATTAAATCATACACTGTGGTATTTCAGATGCACTTGCAGGAAGTCCAACAACTACTAACATTTCCAGCTCAGTTTGAAAACACCAGGAGATGGAGAATTCACCATTCCCCTTGACAATGTGACCCTATATTTAATCTTCTTCCCCCTTAAAAAATTGTGGGTTTCACTTCTGGTTTAATTCAACTGACTTCAGCATCCCGCCTGTCCTTATTATCCTCTCTCCAGTACATGAAAGAGCCTGTAACACTCTGCATTTGCTCCCCATAAAAAAATCACACCATTGGATTATCATTGTTTTCGCCTGGGAAAGATCTGCTAGGCTGACACTGGAGTCAGCTGACAAGGCCGGTCCATCTGAGCAGAGTTTCCACGAGGTTATCTATATGTCCACCACTATCAAAATTTAAACCTTTAAATCATATGTTCTGTATTTCTTTAATTCTTTTTTTTTAATCACTAATACTACCATTCAGCTCTTCAGCTGGTCTGAAACAGCAGGTCAGTGTATGTATGTCATTTTATACCAGGTGAGGTATACAGGTGAGGCCCACTGATTCTCAGCCTCCTTGTTTCTCATGCTGTAGTACCTGCATTCACAAGCTACTGAATGCACCTAAGAGGCCTCCAAGCATCACCTTGTCTGATTCAGCTGATTAAAAATATTGCCTTTTACACCATTTAACCCTTAAGCATTACCCCAGGTTCCTTCTTTAGAGGCGCTCTGAACAGTGGCAGCAAGAAAACAAACACCACATGCTTTTGCTCTGCTGACCCAAACAGAAATTGATTTATGGCTCAGACGTACAGCCGAGGCACCTCGAAACTCCCCTGATGGCTGCAGTGGACTAAAATGTTGAGCTGACTTGAGCTGCTCATACTCAGCTGGAGGATTAGGCTGCGGAGCTCATTCAGATCCTCACGCTGGATTCCCTCCAAACCTGGTTGACCTCTCTTTTTAGGGCTGGGCTGCAGCTGCAAACAGAATACGCATCTGCAGAGCCCTCTCTGAAAATAGTCGTCTTTGTTGTGACTAAGATATTTAGATCTTTTTTCAGTAGCACCCTTATTTGATTGACTGATGTGCCTGCAAGTTATTTCTGAATCTGGGTTATTTCTATTTCTGATGTAAGATTCTAGATGCTGTGTAATTGCTAAGCCCACTCTTTTATTTGATAATGCTTTTTAATCTAAAATTGGGAGCAAACTGTTTTGTTGTGTAAGGTCTGTATTTGTGTCAGAAATATTGATGGTCACAACCAGACTAAGGGCGTCTTCCTCGTGTATTAAATTACATTGCTTAGAAGCATAACAAGTCAACATCATGCCCTCCTGCACTGTCACTTACAGATCTTTTTTAGGTCCTTTCTTCCTTTCCTGTTAGAAAAACACAGGGCTGTTCAGTAACTCTTTCTGTCTTGGGCTCACAAAAGGAAGAAGGGATGATGTGAATTTGCTTCTGTTGTTTCACATTGATTGCTTGATCAGCTCTGTTAAAATTGGTCAGACATTTTGCATTCTGATTAGAAATGGCTGACATGCAGGATTCAAGAGTGAAATATAAAATTAACTACAAAGTTATGTAAAAATCATTGTGTATCAGTAAATGTATGAAATTTCAACAATAATTCACGGAAGTTCCTGAGGAAACCTTGATAATTAAAGGTTGACAATATGGGAAGAAAAGTGGTATTTACTATCGGAGAGCTCCTGAAACCATGGAGGATTGTGCGCGGACTTGTGTGCATGTGCATGTGTGCACCCATTCATGAAACTTTGAAGTGGTTATAAAGCCAATTTAAATAGGCCTGCTTTAATTGGAAAAGAAAAGCTGGAAGGATCAGCCTAAAAAATTATCCTCAACCACATGAGCTGACTAATCAAAATAATGTGCTGCATGAGCCTGAAAGTTGGAAAAAATCAAAATAAACCCCTGGGTTTATACACAACTCTTTTTGGCACTCAAAACATATCTCAGAGAAGCTACCTTTCACTAAAACACAGGTGCTGTGTTAAGAATTACTGTGTTTTCACACAGATCATTTGGAACTAAGAGCAATTCAACTTTTAAGGAGTAATTTGTGTTCTACACATCAGAGTTTTATAGTATATGATGGTTTTTATATTCCACCTTCTCTATATTCTTGCAAGGATTAGCAAACATCCTTCAAAAGTAAAAGTAAACATTTTGTATACACTGGGTTTATGTTGAAGTTTTGCTTTTAGCTGTTGCTGTAGAAACAGATGCTAAGATGTGGCAAATTTGCACCACTTTGAAAAATGAGTCTTCCTTCACACACATCCAGTGAGGAGTTTAGAGTCGGGTATTTAATGTCTCCAAAGATCCCATCTGTGCTAGGCACACTCCAGCCACATGGATTGAGTGAGGCACTTGCTGTAACCATTCTTCATGCTCCCGGTGGCCTTTGTGGCACCACATGCTCATCCCGAGACCCCAAAGCCAAGGACAAGGACAGGGTCTGGAAGACGGACAATTCCATAAGCTATATTAAGTAGAACCATAAGTGTAAATATTTTTTCATATTAAATAGTTCATTACCTTTCTTGATACTTTTTTTCAAATCATTTTTAACAGGTTAATTCTGGAAGATATATTAAAGCTGGTTTTGAACTGCAGCAGTTCTTTCTTTTTCTTTTAATTAATGATACTGGACGAACATTCTTTGTATTGGCCTTGCAGTAATGCCCAGCTGTTCCCACGAGGAGCAGCGTCTTTGTGAGATGCACTGTTTGAATTAATCATAATTTCCAGCTCCAAACATTTTGCAGTATAAGAAGATAAAAAAGGAGCAGAATATGGAACGCCATTAGTGTAACAATAGGCACATATGCAATTAGTTCCTTTTCTCACCCTCAAAACAAGTCACCCAGAAACAGCGCAAGAGAAAAAAAGCCTTGAATATGCAGAAATTTCATTTTATGTTGTAAACAAATGGAAAGCTCTAGATGAAGTTAGAGGAGGTACTATAGCTTTGTTTCGTTTGTGTCTGTTTCTCAAAACATAAAGGTGTATCCACTGTATCTGGCAACATCTCAAACAAACTATTGTGAGTTGACTTATTTCTTTTGGGCAAAGCAATGGGATCTGAAGCATGCAGTAAATGACTATACAAGGTTTCATTCATGAAGCAGCAACTAACTCTTGAAGCCTAAGGTACTTCTCTTCAATTAAGGAAAGCTATACTTCTTAATACAAACTACATCACAAGCTCCGGTACAGTGCATAATAGATCAACATGGCACACAGTAATTAGAACCTTGTCTAAACAATGACAAGAGGTTATAGGATCTATTTCAGTCTCCAGTCCCATAGAGGAAATCATTATAAGATATTCTTTTACTCTTACTTTTCCAAAGGCATTTTCTTCCAGCAGTATCAGATGTTTATGTTACCATTTTTTTTTGTGGTCTTATTTCACCAATTTTCATACCATTTAATGATCAAACAGAAAACTTGCTTTTATCAACTTATAAATTTAAACATATCCCAAATAAAATGCAGACAAGCAACACCAGCATAGTAATTATCTTAAAAAAAAAAAAAAAAAAAGGAAAAAAGAGGACTTTTTAACATTCCTTGCACCCTGCTAGGAACAAAAATAGCTTTCATACAAATCTGTGAGTTAAGTAATAAAATCTGATGGGGTGGGGGGTGGGGAGCTTGTTCTGCAGAGAGACAGGCTCTACTGAATTGGAACATGGTGAAAAACATACTCATCAAGAGCAAAGGAGATTAGAAGCATCTTTCACATTGACCAAGCCTGCCTACATCCAGCTGTAATAAATGTTTCAGTAGCAGAGGCTGACCATAATAAGTATTTTTGCAGGCTTAATGCCAAACCTGAAACAGGGTTCTGTAGGACTTTATCCAATTTCTTAATTTAAAAATGCAGTATTCATTTTAAAATATATTTTTAGCTGTAGCAGTACAGCTTTGTTGCACTGAACTGTTTTTTCTAACTTCCCTAAGTGCTTGATAAACTTCCAGGTTTATTAAAACAATTTACAGAAGCATGAAGTGACCGTAAATCTCCCTCCAGCTCCTTGCTAGAGGTTGCTTTAGTGTAGGTCTTCTACTTGTGAAGTTCTACTTCAAGAAGTTGTTTGTTAGTTAAAAATATAAGGTCTGATGATGCCATTAACCTTTCAGCAGAGCTCCCTCTCTTCTGCTTCAGGGCACAAAGTGGAGAGACCCTGACAGCACAGTGGCCCCATAGTATGGACCAACCATTACCTTCCCACTCCCCCTCCTTGCTTCCAACCTGAGCTCCCTGAGGAGAGGCTAGGGGAGCTGAGCTTGTTCAGCCTGGAGCAGAGACAGCTTCAGGGACATAGCAGCAGACCCCAGTGCCTACAGGAAGGTCATCAGGGTGATGGAGACAGGCTCTTCACAGCAGTGCATGATGGGAAGAAAAGACACAATGAACATGAGTTGAAACATGAGAGTTTCAGCTGGGATGTAAGGAGAAACTTTTTCCCCATGAGGACAGTCAGGCAGAGGCACAGATTGCCCAGAGAGGTGGTGAAGTCTCCATCCTTGGAGGTCTTCAAGCCCTGACTGGATGAAGCCCTGAGCAGCCTGGTCTGACCTCAGAGCTGACTGCTGTGAGCAGCAGAGACATCCTGAGCTCCCTCCCAGCCTGAGCTATCCTGTGACCCTGTGAGAACCTCAGTGTAGTCTAGTAGAGAAAGCAGCTTCTCTTCCTCGCACTTTCCATTTTCTGTGTTGTCAGAAAGGGCCTCCACAGCTTTTGAAAGTCTTAGGGTTTCATAGCTGCTATGTGAACATTTAAAATTTATCTGCCCTTACATAAGGGCTTCTTAAGCTGAGTGCTATGCAAAAGATTGCAAACACTTCTGGACAAGGTGATTTAGCACAAAATGCGGTCAAGACTACGGCTTCTCCTGAAAGCAAAAAAAAAAAATGCATGAGAATTAAAAATGCTTAACAGTGAACGAGTAAATACAACTATAAAGTGGAATTTCTGGGTTTCCCATTACAGGTGAATTTGCATGTGATACTGAGCTGGAGAAGCTGGCTGATTACCACTTCTTCCCCAGCCTCTCTCTGGCTAGGGAAGCACCAGGCACAGGTCCAAATCAGTTTTTCTTCGGTCATGCTGCAACAAAAACTGAGGAGCAGGTCCATGGCATGCGGAGTACTTTGGAGCTCTCTGGATCCCCACTCTGACTAAATAGGAATTACCTGCTTTCTATTAGAACGAGGGACAGCTTGTCACCATCGGCATTATATTCACTCTGTCTCTTGGTTATTATCTCAGACACTGCTTTACACCACAGTACCTGAGCATCCTCACAAGCAGGAGATATTTCATGAGTGAATCCCAGCAGTGACTTTGAGAGATTTATGA
The DNA here is from genome assembly GCF_000690835.1 of Fulmarus glacialis. Taxonomy (NCBI): domain Eukaryota; kingdom Metazoa; phylum Chordata; class Aves; order Procellariiformes; family Procellariidae; genus Fulmarus; species Fulmarus glacialis. The sequence goes on along the minus strand of NW_009192332.1, from coordinate 4,628 downwards.
TCTTTCCAAATACTCACTTGCATTCTATTCTGTTCAGGAAACTTAAAGAAGCCACGTTTTGTTTGTTTGGGTTTTTTTTGTGACTAGCTGAGATACTGTCTTTTCAGATAGACATTAGATTTACTGCAAGTTTTTATGAATAGGTTTTCCTAAAGGTAAAAAGAGATGTTACTCAATAGTAAAACATGTTTTACAATGAGTACATTATTTTCAATCTTTTAAAGTAACAATATTTTATTTTGAAGTGGAAATATGCATCCCTGAGAACTCTAAGGACAAATTTTGTCCAATAATAACTAAAATGGGAATGAATATTATTGAGTCATTCTGTGGAAAAATCTTCAGGAAATATTGAAAAATCTCTGTAGAGAAGGGCTCTGTGAGTTTTACTTGTGGAGCTGTTGCCTGAGGTAGCTGCCTGTGGCACCAAGCACACTCCTTTGGCTACACGGAGAATCCAGACTTTTAGTGAGTGGTTCATCAGGGACCTAAAATTTAAGGACTAGTTAAGCCATCAACATCGCCTCAACACAGTTCCATTTCTACAGTGGTTACCATTATGTACTTTGGAGGGTCTAGCTGCCTTGCATCACTCTGCTGATGTATCGTAGGCTGAAGATGAGGATGTGGTTGAGCTCCCTCAGCCAAATCTGGTCAGGAACTGCTAAGCACCACGATACTGAGAGGGAGTGAACTGGGCCACACCAAGTGGGCCATTTATACCAAGGTTAATGCCTTAATGGGTAAGGAGTTCATATGAAATCTTGCTGAACCAATAGCCCATACCACCTCTGTTTATCGGACTGCTCTGTCCAGAGAAGAGGCCACTGGTGACACCCACCAGCACCTATACCCAGATCCTTGACTTTTTTGAGGACTCCCTGTCCTGGTGCTTTCTGGCTAGTGACACCATCATTTACAGCTACACAATACAAATTGCTTTAAAAAAAATAATGGTTAGGTAACACCTTAATATGAATGTTGCTGTTTCTCTGTGTGGATAGGAATGACTGCACACAATGCCTTTCAGGGATTAAAAAGTACCCCAGTACTTGCTTTTCTAAGATACTGAGCCTATTTATAGGAAACATGGTAGATTTGGGGTAAGAAAACCAAGACAGGATGTGGTTCTTAGCCGAGTAATGATGTATAAATAGCTTTCTGGGGGCTTAATGTAAGCTTTGTTATAAGACTGCACAGCAAAGCCAGTTAAGTGGCAGGAATAGATGAACACTTAAGTAACAAAGATCCTGCTCTCATCCTGATGTCCCTAATCATGAATGCCCCAAAAACCCCAAAAATACCTAAATGCTGCATGTAGGAGAGTGCCTTAGAGCATGGGTTTTTTTGGAAATTGTCTTTAAGGAGTCAGGGTGTCTTCTTCAGTTTTTACTGTAATAAAAGATGACCTTTTATATAATACTGCAATACCAGTTAAAACTAAATTATTCCATTACTTCAATGCTTGCAAGTTCTTACATTTATAAGGAACTAAAGTATTATTTGAACCCAGTGAAAAAGTATTAAAAAGGAATTGTTCTCATGACAGAAAAACTGATCCATTCACGTTATCCAGCCACACTGGTGTCATGTAATTGTATCTTTACATTTAGGTGACTTCTGTGCCTATGATCTCTAAATAAAGGACCCTTCTTTTATAGCCTTCACTTGTGAAGGACCTGCTTTTGTCTGTAGTTTTCAGTTCCTCCTAAGTGTCTCAAGAGACCTCCCCTAGCATTTCACCTGGTGTAACTTGAAGTAGGCAAGAAACAATCAGGAAAACAGCTGACCAGCTCCAGTAGTCACAGACATTAGGTACTGCATTAGAATGGGCTCTCAATAAGTCACCCCTAATTCCTGAGAACTGTGTTATTGTCCATCTGTCTGAGTCAAATCTCAGAGATGCTGTTGTAAGGGTCTTTTGTAGTACTGGATTTTCCTTTGAGACCAACATAGTCATCTGTCCTAGAGTTTCCACCCTGTGTATCGCTGTGAAAGCACTAGTTATGGTGAGTGGAGAGTAGCACCAATCTGGACACTTAAATCACACTTGTGTTCTGGGCTCCTAGGCCTACCCATGTGGAGAAAGACACAGGCCCTTGAAAGCCTCCAGACAGAAAACCTGTTTGCAGAATCAAGTGCCTAAACACAGCTTCATCAGGTAACTAAAATACAGATGCTAATGAAGTGATGGCATTAGTTGGCCTAAAACCCACCCCAGGTTTCCTACTCAGTAATCTGGAAGTGTATTTGGTTTTCACACCCTCAAATTCTATGCTTTCAGTCAGAAGAACCCAACAATCAGTGTGAAGAGTGGCTTTTTCCACCCTTCTAAATGAGTTTGTGGTTTGCAGGATAAGATTTCCAATGCAAATAGTATTTCATGGCTCTAGCAAATAAGAATTATAACAATATGACAAATAAAACTAACTATATCTTGTGACGAGACAAAAATTAACCTGTATCATATCTGCACATTAACATCTCAATGTATTGTTATCTTCATAAATGTTTTTAAGGTCTCTTAAGGGTTAAAATAGCACTTAATATATCAGTGTGGAACTACTTAAGTATGTTTATTTTATGTTTCACACAGATTTTACATTATCTTAAAAAAGACTGAAAGATGCTGCGTGCAACCACGGAAATAGTTCAAGCTCAGTTCTTTGTCTGCAAAATGAACATAAGTAGATTTGCCTTTCTTGAAGGTCTGTGAGAAAAAGATGCAGAATATGAGATGTTATTTGCTGATACCAACAATCAGTTATTATTCCTGATGGCATACTCAGGCTTTTCTCTATGGAGGAGCAATGCTGAAAAGCTGCTGACTGAGGACACAAACACAGCCCAAGTGCCTAACGCATTGGTTCTGTAAATTGGCTTTCTCTATTGCAAATCCCTTTCCATTTATAGGGCCTGTTGCAATGCAAGGGTGCAGATGTCCCTGCTCCCTTCAGCGACACTCAGTGTGCAGCTCCCCAGGGAATGGCTATTCATAGCTCTCCATGCTGTTCACTGCAGAGTCCTGATGATGGTGCATTGATTGCCGTGAGGAAAAATGACAATTTAAAGCAAAACCACAAGCAGACACAGACACATAGACACATGTGGGTGGCGGTGACATGGACAGAAACAGACTTCTCAGGATTCAAAGATGGTGACAGACTTCAAAGGCTCAGTCTCTCACTGAATCATCAATAACACTGCACATACTGAAGCCTTTATTTAGCTGTTTTGGTGAAAGAATTAGCTCTTGCTTGATTACCCTCTCAGATGCTAAACCTGTCCTATGTAGTATTTTTGTATTCTAAAGAAATTTAAGTGTGTGTGTTTGCATGTGTTTCTCTCCAAAATATCTCTTTGGCTGCTGAAGGCTGTCTACCAGTTATTAACTGTGGTTTTGAAAGTGCTGTTAGGCACAGTCCTGAGCTTGCAGCACTGTTCCATTGTTCCCACTAAGAGACTATTCCCCAAAGATGAATTCCTCAGGGGTGTTCCCAGAAACCATAGGAAGCATGCGTGCATCTACAGCCTCCCAGGGCACCCACTGTAACTCCCCATGACCACAGCCATCTCTGGCAGGAGCATGCAGGGAGCAGCTAGGTCCATTTCATGCCACTTGCTGTGACTTGGAGTGCCTCAAAGAGCAAGGACATGATCTGCAGCCAAGCTCTGCTGCTGCTTTTAAGGCCTGACCCTTGGTACGCACAGACATGCTGCAAACGACAGCAGCTCTGCCAAGGTCTTGAATACAGAATTTGGAAAGGTTTCATTTGTGGCACTGCCTCTTCCCATGCAAGAATCTTTTTTCTATCTGTGAAACCTTAATGATTTAGAGAAGTTTTCTTTATTTGCATGTTTCCTTTAAGAGGTTTTATATCTTTCTCTCATTGACTAATTAAGTTAAATGCCATGTTGCTATTGTGGAAACCTCTCTTTCTCTTCCTGTCCAAAAACAGCATCCCAGCTTTTACAATGTCCAAAAATTGCAACCTCCACCACAGCCATCACTTGAGTCTTTTATGCTCTTGGAATTGAGATGAGTTTTCTTTTGAACCTGGAATAAGAAAAGGCAGAAGATACTGTTTAGGACTTTCTTACAATAAGCTTATACTATTCAGTTGCTGTTTTATGGCCAGTGCTGGGGTGAGGGCTAAATGCTGACCTGTGACACATGGGTGTGCAGAACAGCGGGTGTCCTCTGCATCCATGCCTGGCCGTAGGGTCAGATAAGTAGGACCTAGATAGTATGTCCTGGTGTGTAGGATCATGGCGTGAGCAGGCTGCAGTGAATGGGTGCAGCATTGCTACTTCTTACTGTACTGACCAGAGGCCTTTACTGCTGGCGTGTGCTGACAGCAATTTATTTCCCTCCCTGCCTTGAGAATAGCTAAAAACAAGTGATGAACTGTTTTTCGTGTCATCACATGGATACAGAAAAATCTGCTCAGCTATTCAGGGAAAGTTCAGTGAAAGTGTTTTGAACATGATTGACTCAAATCGGCATCTCCTTGTACCTGGAATACTTTCCACCCAGTGTTTAAATTCCTTGGAAATAGTGGAATGGAAATGAAAATGAACAGGAAGAAAGAGAAGAAAAGAAGAATCATAGAATAGAATCATAGAAT
>NW_009192331.1:18731-19122 GCF_000690835.1 Fulmarus glacialis | reverse complement strand
CCGCCAGCGCTTCAGGGGGGCCTCGGTCCCCGCTCCCCCCGCAGAGTCTCCCTGCTCCGCGGAGCAGCCCGGGCGGACGAGCCCTCTCTGCTCGCTGGAGATTTTTTGGAAGGGGGGGCAGCAGTTGCTCTTCATTTCTTACAAAAGCCCTTTTTAAAAATTATTCCTCTCCTTGGATCTGTACAGGAGTCTTTCCAACTTTCCTCTCTAAAAAGTTTCCTTGATGGCATTAACTTTTTTTTTCTTTCCACTACATTCTCCCCTTTTTTTTTTCCCTCCCTAATTTCCGAAGGTTACAGCAGGCGAGTGTTTTCTTGGGCTGAGGTGTTTGCTGTAAAAGTGAGTCTCCGTCGCGGGGAGTGGGTGTAAATCGGGGCAGTCTGGAAAAAGC
>NW_009192331.1:0-18616 GCF_000690835.1 Fulmarus glacialis | reverse complement strand
AGTGTGTGTAAATCGGTGCAGTCTGAACAAAGCCGCAGCAGCAATTGCTTCGCTGTGGGATATTTGGAGGGGATCTCGCTAATCTGTGCGCGTCGGCTAGTGTTGAACAGAACCAAAATGGAGAAGTTGGTTCTGACTTAAAAAAATAATGTTCCCTTCTCCCTTCCCCGCAGCCCCAGCCTGCAGGGCTGGCATCAGACCATCCGCAGCCAGAAATAAGGCTGGTTTTTTTTTTTTTTTTTTTTTTTTTTTTTCTCTGTTGAGAAGGGAAAGTTTTGCAGTTGGGTTTAGGAGGGAGGGAAATCTGCCTCGGTGATTTTTACAGCGCCGTTTGTGGTTGTAATCCTGGGAGATTGATGAACGAAAGGGGTCAACAAGATGCACCTCTACTCTAGCTGCCAGGAGAGCGGCAATCTTACTTTACTGCAAGGAACCGTCACCAGCTGGTGGATGAACCGAGGTCCCCTGTGCCTCAGACACTTTGGTCCTGCGTGGAGCTGAGCTCGGTGGGGCTGCGAGCCTGTAAAGGCTCGGTGTGCCTGGCTTGTGTGTGGGGAGCACCGTGGGCCCGAGCGCTGCTCTGCAACGGGGTCAGGAAGCAGGGGATATGCTAAGGATTGTTTGACAAAAAGCAGAAGTGTCACCGGAGGAAAAAAGAAACAAAACAAAGCCCAGCAAGGGAAACCGTTCTCCTGTCGGCTCCCACGAGAACCTGTGCCTTGCTCTCCGGAACAGCCGTAAAATTGCAGGGAAAACAAAGGTGGTATTTTGCGATGGTGGGTGAGGGGTGGGGATTAGGTCATGCAATGGGGGGGATCCGAGTCTGGCTGCGCTGTGAGTGAGGACTGCAAAATCCCGGGTCAGACATGCCGCTCACAATGCGAGCTGAGTGGTGAAGTTTCTGTCTCCAGTCCTCTTGCTGCCGTGTCTGTGTGCTTTCTAACGCTCCGGCTGCGATCAGGATTTTAGAGTCTTTCATGCAGTTTTATCTTTCCCTTCCCCCCTCCCCGCTCCTTTTTTCCTCGTAATGGCAAGTTAGCAGCAGTTTGCTGTCATGCTGGAACTATTCCTGTCTAAGTTGTCCTCTCTTCTGAGTTCGGATCATCCTCAACACCCCCAGAATCTTTTCAATGAAAGAACGTCTTCCTCTGAATCCAAAATGGGCTCTCTTCCCTCCCTGTCTTCTGCCATTATCCTCACGCACCAGCTCTTCCTCTAGCTAGTGGTATTGCCAGCACCGTGGCCTAAGGCCAAGGGAGTTAGACAAAGCAGTCCTTGCAGTTGCACATATCGCATTCAGAGTGATATGACTGCAAATGGCCCCCTCCTTTCTGGAGCTTAATTCTGGATTGAAGGAGATTGCTTCTCTATTGTGCTTAAATTAAATGCCCCTCAGCCAGGAGTAGAAATCCTAGGTTTGCTTCCAAACCTGGGGTGAAGGACCCCCCCGCCCTGTCCTGCAGAGGAGAGGAAAACAGGAAATCTGTCCCTTTTGGCCTGAAATCAGCCCTGCAGAAGCCTCTCTGTATGAATGCTGAATATTTTGGTCTCGGCCGACGGAGGGCTCTGGCCAGCTGTGGATCTCACAGGGATTTTCCTCCGGGAGGTAATGCTGCTTCCCTGCAGTGCAGGGCTTCTGGTGCAGGAGTATTTGGAAAGGCAGTGTCGACTCAGCTCCTGGAGCTGCGTCCTTGCTGCAGAGCTAACTCCTTTCAAGTTTAGACTGAGAGTGGCCACTCTGCAAAATCATGTTTAAACTGCATTCAGTAAGTGGATCAGTGAGATGAAGCAGTTGTGGTTGGTGGGTGACTGTGCTCTGTTCTTGCAGGGGAGCATGTTGGGGACTCAAAAACCTGGACTGAAGTCCTGAGGGAGAGGAGCTGTTCGGGGGGGAGGAAACATGGGGAGGAAGCCTTCGTGGGTTGTCGGCAGATTTGGGGATGACTGCGGGTGAGGAAAATGCAGCTGCTCCGCAAGTGACTCAGGATGCTGGAAGCATCTGGGTGCTTGCTCCTCTGCCTTACACCAGGCTGAGGGAAGAAGAATGTGTTGTTACAGCAGAATTTGGTGCCTATTCCTCTTCCCTGTTGCCCAGGTCAGTGGTGACGCTTGGCCCAGGGTGTTTTGTCCAAATTATCAGTCACCTTCCTGGAGGGCCTGTGCTCTGGGAATTGGGCCCCTGTGTGTAGCACCTCAGACTGTCAGTTCCAAACTGTGCTTGGGGACCCCTATTTAATCTCCTGCCCAAGCACCTTTTCTGCCTGGGTGGCAAAAAGGCGCTCTGTTAGGGACCTGCGATGCTGTGGCTCTGCCTTCCCAGCCTCACCTGACCCTGCAGTGTCCCAGGGGAACCTCTGTTACCCTTTCTAAACAGCCATGTTTTGATTTGTTTGTATTCTCTTGTTTATCATACTGAATCCTGCGAAGTAGTTTCTTCCTCGTCTGTCTTGTGTTTCATATTGTTTGACTCTATTTCTCTGTAAGAGGGCCAGCTGCTGAGCTGAGGTGAAGTAGAGCATCTCCATTGACTTCAGTGGAACCAGAGAGAGTTACACCAGCTGTGAACTGGTCTGTAGTTTGCCTTTCCCCTTGTTTCCATGTGTTTTCTGGCTCTGCGGATATTCACCAGCATTCCTATTTTGTTCAGAGTATGCACAGGTCAGAGAAAAGTAGTTTTAAGATACAGAAGCCAGCAGAAACAGCTTGGGATTTTCCTTTAGTTTTATTCTAATTCTTGCAGAAATGTCTGGTTTCAAGACAAAACTCTGTTCCTGCAATAAAGCTTAAAAACTGTTGTATGTAGGATCTGGAAAAACAAATTCCAGCAGACTGTGACAAGGGAAGGAGCTGCGTCTTGGCTCTGCATGAACAAGTGGTGACCTGTACAACAGGTACTGCTGTAGCTGAGGACCAACAGGGCTGTCAGTGCACCTGCCGCACCTCACAACAACCAGAAGTTTCTTGGTGAAAAGTGCAAATTCTCACTGAGAGGTGAAATGAAAATAGTTTCCCTAACTGGGGCTGTAGCTTGCAACTGGAGAGACCGATTTCATTCAGTCCTGAGAAATGATAGCAAGCACACTAGGCCATTCCTTATATTATTAAGACTGCAGTGCAGACTTGCATGAGCAAATGGCTTGCTTGTCGCCCTTTATAGAGACAGCTTATGTTTGATATTGTCCATATTGAGAGGTTGTTTTTGGAGTGGGAGTACTGGAAAGAATACTCTTTGTAGGCAGAGCAGAAAGCAAAGTGCTCATGCCTTAGCAGAGGGGATAATTTCTAGGAAATACATTCCCCCCTCCGATTCAAACTGAAATTTGCTGGTTCCCCGATTTCTTGAAGTCCATGTGAAGTTAAAAATGATCTGAAAAGAAGCACGCTAAACATGTTTCAGAATTAGCAATTTTCAGGTGGACTTGTTTGGACAGATAGAAAACTGGCATTTTTGGCTTTGACTACCTGAGTATTTAGCTTCAGAGCAATGGTATAGTTTTCACAATCAGCAAATCTCCTCATCATTTGCACCCATCACATGTTGGTTGAGTTGCATGGTTTTGGTTCATGCTAACTTGATTCCTTTTGGCTAAAAGTAAACCAGAAGCTCTGCTCCAGTTGTGCAACACTGATGCTTCATTCCTTAGTGGGAACACAAGCGTCTAAACCAAAGATTGGGCAGCTTTGAACCATACCCACGATACAGACACTTAGTCTGGGGGACCAGACTAAAATCTAGTCTTAAGTCGCACCCACTCACCCCAACTACATGTGGTGTACATGTACCAAATGCTTTCATCTTTTGATCCTTTCCTGTTGTGCCAAATAACTTGCTCGTGTAGAAATATCCTATGTCTTAAGCTAGAAAAGAAGAATGGTGGGGAGTCCAAGTGACTGTCTTTTGTTTTTCTGATTTAAAAAAAAAAAAAAGGCGGAGGGTAGGAAGAGGAGATATAAAACATGACCGTTTAGCCACATGGAAAAATTAAATAGAACGAGAGTACTAGGGGAAAGGCCCAGAGTGTGATAGATCAAAAGAGCAAGGCCTCTGGCTGTTACGATAAAGAATGTCCTAGTTCTTGAGAACGTATTTATGTGTGTGCGCTCTGGATTTTTTTAAAAGGAGATAGTTTTATTCAAAGAAAGGTCTGTTTCTACCACGAGGGCTGTTTAAGGGGGAAATATTGGGTGAAAATACAAGGAATATTAGGAATGTTTTGTGCAAATGAGGATGGGGTCCATTATTTTAAATTAAAAATTTATTGGAAGGTTGAGGGAAATGGGGGCTGTCTGTTTTTGCTCTGGGTTGGGAACTCCTGCAGAGTTCAGTGTGTGGCTTGGTTATGCAGTAGATCTGCTTGTGTAGACATGCATGCGGTGTCCCATGGATGGCAAGGAGTTCTTGTTGAACTTAAACCAAAGTGCATAGAGGGCTAAGGAATCAAATATTCTTGTAGTCAGCCAAAACACTACAACTGTGATTCAGGTTGTGTTCAGATACTTGCTGCAGAAATGGGTGTGCTGGTTGAAGATGTTACTGCTCCCCTTGTGCTTCAAGATGCCTTGCAATGTACGTTGGCAGAGCAGCTTACATGAACATTTCTCATGTGTTTTCTTGCAAAGTTGTCCGGTTTAGGACACAAAAATTTATATCCTCTCAGTTAAAATATTCCAGCCTGGTTGTCTCATACCGCATACTGTCAGGAATCGAACTGCCATCATCTGAAGCAGATGAGGAATGTCCTCCAGTTGTGTGGCAGAGGCAGTAACCCCCAGCACCGGGCTTTATATAAAGAGGTGATGGCTGCTAGCCATCTAAACAGCAACAGCCTTTATGTTGCAAGCAACCTCAGCTTGAAGAGACTGTGAAATAGAGGTAGAAGCAGTAGATTTCACAGACTATACCATGTACCTTGGATAAACTCCAGGCTACAAGTATTTCTTCTTATGTGCTGTCATATTCATGTGTAGAAAGAGTTTGTAAAATGGCAGGAGTTTACCTGTGCAGTTTTATAGGATCTTACAAAGTACAGGGTAGTAGAGAAACACGTATCCAATGGGGTTGGCTCTTGGCTTGTCTAAGTCAGTTCTACATGAGTAACTCGGTGAGTTGAGTAAATATTCCTGATTTTACTTTGCTGCTTGTGAGAGTAAAACAGGGTGGCAGTTGAGCTGTGTAGATGCCATGGCATCTGCTGGGAGTGGATCAGGTGAATGTACCCCAGCGTTCCTGCTCCCATTGCTTCCTTGCAGGGTGCACAGTAAGCTGCCTTCCCAGTTATTCTTCCCGCAAGCAGCAGCAATAGAATTAAGAATTAAAACTTAGATCAGCAAATTGGTATCATTGCTCAGGCTTGGAGACAGTAGCAAAGGAGCTGAAGGGATCCCTACAAACATATCAGAAATTAATGGCAAGATTCCTGGTCAGTGGGAGTTTAGGCAAACAAAGATTGTTTCTAGATCCTTTGTCTCCCAAGGTGTTAATTTGGGCTCAGAGAGACTGCTGGAAGGAAGAGATTTTGACACAAAAATCTCATTTCTGTTTGCTGTATTGTTAGCCCCCGCCCCCCAATTAATAAAGATCGATTAACAAGAAAATCACTATATTTTTGTGGGGAAAAATGCTTCTGGCAGTCTTCTGTTTGAATACAGAAATAAAAGACATTGTTGGCACAAGAATAAATGGATATATAAGAGGTTTTGTGTACATTTAATTAGGAAAGTGGAGGGAGGAAAGTGTGTATACTAATTCAGGTTTTAAACAGCAGCAAGCACTAACAATTTGGGATGTGATACAGGGTGTCACTTAAATTCAGTACCCAGCACACTCCCCTTTCGATTCTGTCAGTTCTTAACTGTCTTGTCTCCATTGTCATTTTAACGTGAGAGAGCAAGCCTCAATTTAGATCCCCGCTCCTTTTTTCTCTCTAGTGAATACCTAATCATCACACTGATTTTTGACTGGGTATTGACTCTGGGACTTCCTGGCCTAATTTTTCATGCTAACTATAATAGCAATAGCTGGTGATTATTTTTTTTTTTTTTTTAATCTGAGATATACAGGATGTTCAGACATGCAGATGTATTTTGGGTTAATTGAGTAATAGTCATCCAAGACCCAGGGCTTCTCCGTGAGATTAACATACAAAGTGATAGGTCAAAAAGCTCAAGGTCCGTTAACCCTGTGAGGTACTAATACCCCCACAATTAATTTCATTTTCATGATTGCATCGTCTTAAATTGAGGTGAAATCAAGGATTTTTCATTTTTTTTCCCCCTCCAGCGGAGTTTGACTGGCACAAGTTCTGACATGGGTGTATGGAGGCTGGTACCATGGCCAACTCAAATCCTTTTCTTTGTTCTCTGGGCCTGCTGCTGCTGATAAAGTGGTCGGCGCATGGCATTATGTCTTATTACATTTTTGATGCAGACTGCAAAGAAACGGGTAAACTCACCATGGTTACCACGATCTGTCATTTGGCAGGGCATGCCGTACTCAGCAATGGCCTCTAGTGTCTGCAGCACAGCTCTGCATATGTCGTGGGTACAGTAGACAATACAGCACCCCTGGCTGCCGAGGCGACGCCACTCTACTGATCTGACTGCTAATTCAAATCCGGAGCGATGCTCCAACTCCGGCGGCAGGTTCTTACTCATAGTTGCCTACTGAAAGTTCTTGTTTGTTTTTGTCATTCAGTGTTGACCGAGTCACTGTTGGATTCAAGCTCCCATGCTGAGAACAACTACTGTCCACTGCAACGCCGTATGTTGCTGGATTTCACATCTGTGAAACTTTCTCAGTCAGCCCCTAGATTCGCTGCTTTGTCTTGGCACATCGCGTTTCTAGTAGGGTTTTCTTTCTTACCTAGACATACGCTGCTGTGTTATTTTGTACAGACCAAGCACGTGTCATTGCTGAAGCCAACATAATCTGATCACTAAACTATCTGTACTATATTATCATTAACCAATATGGTGGCGATAAATTGTTTTTTGTTTCGCATGGGCTGCAGCTAAAGTTTGCTCAGTGGGTAGAGCAGGATTCCTGAGCCTGGTCATCAGAGTCCTTGCCTTAATTCTGAACCAGTTTGGAGCTCTCCGGTCTTGTATGTGACTGCTTGCAATAACAGTTCAGGAACAAGTCTTTGCAGGATGAGTCTTTTGTTTTACTGTACATGAGGAAAAATCGCTTAAGTCTTTCTCTGCTTAATTGATGTAATTAAACCTTCTTACCTTGCCGCACAAGGGGCTCATTAATGTTTTTGAAGCATTTTGAAGTCCTTGGAGGAAAGATGCGGTTTGCTGTTCTGTCATGTTTGATAACTGTTGAAGTTCAGTCATCTGGACTTGAAATACTGACTTGAATTGTACATACAGAAATCTTACAATTGTGCATGTATTTTGAGCTGATAATGTGAAGAACTAATTGAGAGAATAGCTGACAACTGTGGTGTTCCTTCACAGTGCCGTACTCTACGGGTCTGTTTAGTTTTTTGGGGTTTTACTAGGCTTTAGCAAAATGTGAAACCTTAGCAATGGAAATGCAGATTGTAATGCCATAAAATTTAGCAGCTTTAGTTAAAGACAGAGAGAAACCTTGCTTTTTTTAAGGTGACCTAGTGACCAGCGCAATTTAGCTTTTTTAGGATTTCACATCCGCTTAAGTAGTTAAAATTAAGAACACACTCTCTTCTTGTAATGAAGACAACACCACAATGATATCCTGTGATTAATTCTGAAGTGCAAAGAGACTTCCCAACTGAGGACAAGAGTCTGTTCCAGTATATTCAGCAGTGCCTTTTACAGTGTAACTGCTGGCTCTTTCTTTTTGTAGTGAGGGGAAAATATGAATGAAATCACTTGCAACTTTAAAACAAAGCTAGAGATTTATATAGTTCTGAGCCCCAGTGACTTCTAGCATCAGTTTAATTTAGATTTAAATGAAGGCTGGTAAATGAGATCTGTTCCTCATAAGAAAGACAGTTGGGAATTTTCAGCAAAGGAGTTTGTAAGGGGGAAGATTTTTTCAGACAGCAGGCAGTCTGTGTCTGTGCCTACAGGCAAAGACAGCAGCATCAGTGGATGCAGGGGCACTTCAGCTGCAAGAGTGAACAAGTTGAATGGTGTAATGCTCCTTTAGTCCTGAGTGTACAGTCCATAATCAGCAGGTCCTCTAACACCGTTGTGAAATAGGCAGCATAATTAAGCCCCCTAAGAAAAATCTAAAAGTTGTTTCTCAAACCCAAATTCTTACCGGTGGGGGACAAGGGGGAAGAAGTGTTTTGATTGTTCATTTCTGGAGCAGTTTGGCAATGGTCACATTAGAGTCTGTTTCTGTAACTCTTAGCTGACTCAAAACCCTGTAGATCTGAATGTAATCTTTTATAACTTTAGAAAAGTAACCATAACCGGAAGTGATGTTATTTTTCCTTTGGTTTACTTATATAGCACAATATGACTGGCTAAAAATGTTTGTATCACACAGAGAGGAATAATGGTAGCACTCTTCGCCTCCGATGTCGTACAATGAGCAGCAGATCTGATATACCTCAACTGACTGTTCCCTATGAATAGTTTTGGCATTGGCTGAAAATAGTACTGAGGGTAACTTGCATTGACCATGTGATGACACTTTGAGTTGCAAAATTACTTTCAGATAACTTGCACTGAAAAAGTAAAAATAGTACAGTACATTAGACTCATCTATGTGGAATGTATATATGCAAAAATAGGGCTCCTTAATAGTTACAGTTTGTCTAGGCAGAACAACCTGTCATGCTACACTCTGTTTCACTTTTAGGCAAACAATTTGTACTGATAATGTTGCAGGCCGTGCTATTTTCAAATGTACAGCAAACGTTAGAGAAGCATTAATTTAACCATTCTTTTCCTGACAAATAGCGTGACTCTGAAATGGCATTAGTGGGCTTAGACAAAGGTGAGAGAGGTCACAGCTTTAGAAAAAAGTGATCTAAAATGTGTCCCAGTGTAACAGACTAATTAATCTTTAGATAATAACATTTTTTTTTTTTCTTTTACAGCTGGGAGCGTTCACTCTCCCTCCACAAGTATGGCAACATCTGCGCAATACAGACAGCTTCTAAATGACTATGGACCCCCATCTCTAGGCTATACACAAGGGATGCAGGTACCGCTCTGCTTGTTGTTTTTCTTTAATCCGATCACTGACCCTACGTTTGCGTAGTAGCATGGATTGTGGCCTGTAATCTGAGGTGTTCCTCCCTCCCACCAAGATGTGAAATCAAACCCAAATGGCAGACTGATTCATCGCACGTGTCTTGGGATCAAATTAGACTAAGCAGAGTGCTGAGTGAGATTGGTTACTAATTAACTGTTAGTCCCATCTCTTCTGAGTCACAGTGAAACGAGTCTTGAGTTATGTTCTGATCATAAGGGCTCTAACGTATTTCAAAATTATTTGTTAGAAAATGAATATGTCTATACTGTTTTTCTTTGGCAAATTTATACTCTAAAATTTAGTCTCATGAATTTAGTCTCACTCTATTCATGCTGTATTTGATAGATTTCAAAATTATTTGTTAAAAAATGAGTATTTTTATACTGTTTTTCTTTGGCAAATTTATACTCTAAAATTTAGTCTCACAGACAGTCCTATGGGCTGCTTCAGGAATCCGGCGGTAAACTTTCTGTGAAATGTATTTTGACTTCATAGGATTTCCCTTATCATATGGCCAGTTTTGTTTATATCTGCTACTCACTCTCCTTGCCTAGCTAACTTCTCCACAAAATACACACCTAAACATTGAAAAAGCAGAAAGAGAGTTAAATAAGCAGTTCTCAGTTTGCTGTTCTTGCAGGACGGTTTTAACTTGTGTCCCACCTAAGGTCCCAATCTTGAGCTGCATCCTTCCAGTTGATCCCAATTTTTGAAGAGCACGTAGCATTGTGTCCAACTGTAGCCGCAACTGCAAAAAGAAAATCATGTTTATATAATAAACCTGAATTTTTTTTTTTTTTAAATAAAAAAAAGTGGCTTCCAGGGCTATTTCTGGTCCTCCATGAATTTCCAGTTGCTGTTGTTGTAATTGTTTTGTTTTCAGCAGTATTTAATTGAGATTAATCTACTTTCAACTACAGGGTACCAGCAGCAGTCAAGTACCGCAAAGCAAATATGCAGAACTTCTAGCTATCATAGAAGAATTAGGAAAAGAGATTAGACCCACATACGCTGGGAGTAAAAGTGCGATGGAGAGACTAAAAAGAGGTAATGTTTAAATTTATTAAAAAAGAAAAAGTTGTGTCACATACACTTCGTGCACTGACTACTTGTATTCAGCTTCATGACAACTGTTTCCTTTGAAAGGAGACAGCTGTCTTGAGCTCATCATTAAACTAAACAAGCAACTGAAACCTTGGGATACTCTATTCATGCTGTATTTGATAGATAAACCAGTGACCAAATGTGTTTCATGTGCACAAGGGGAGTTTCAGTTAATAATTCAAACCTTATTTCTGAACCCTTAAGGTGTCTAATGGGTACGTGCTGCTAGGTTGCTGGTGACTTACTTGCCCCTTCAATTTCCTTTTCTTGCCAGTCTCCAAAATATACAACCAAGCATTGTTTACTTTTTCTCGTATACATCACCCATCTACTTGACCCAAGAGTCTTTACTGAAGTGCATTTTGCCTAAAGAAATACTACATTGTGGTAATTCACACTGAGGCTGGTGGAGAGAAGAGCTGCAAAAAAAAAAAAAGGTTGTCAGTGAAGGCCGTTCAGACTGAGATGTCAAACACACCTTCCTCCTCTGTGTAGAGTGCTGGGCTGCTTAGGCTCCATTACCTGGTGTCAAGTGGATGTCATTAAGAGTCCACTAGTAAGGGACATAGAAGCTTTTAGGCCTGGCTGATGAGGTCTCTTTAGCTTTGCTTTGTCAGCTAAAAGGGGTAATAAATGCCCTTTCCTTGCAGAGTAAAAGAAACCCCTGCATGCCCCGCTGCTGACATCAGCTTGACATTGTCCTCTGCAGGGGACATGGGAGGGATATTTCTGAAGGAGCAGAGGGACATTCCACTGCTCCAGCTCCTGAAATGACCCTGAAAGGCCATCGACAACAGTTGTGCTGGCAGTTCTGTCCTTTGCCAGTATAATGTAGTTACTTTTTCCTCCCTTTCCTTGGTCCTTGTGCTGAGTTTGGCTCATGCATTCATCTCTGAATGGGAATGTTACTGTAACAGACTAACTTCACCACCTTGCAAATCCCCCTTACATTTACCCAAGACTACAAAGCTTTATTTAAGGCTCAACCATTACAGGAGAGTAATATATCTGCCATGACATGCAATAAAATGACTAGTAGCTGTTCTGGGAAAGGATGCAATAAAGTCTGCTGATGAGTGGTAAGTGGAATCTGGCCCAGCTAAAATCAATGTTGCTGGAGTCTCTCTTTATTGCATTGCCTGAGTCAGTATTAATAGATCATGAATGGCAATAGGCTAATGGAGACAACTTGAGAGAGACCGGGAGAGATGCAGACATTCTCTGAACTGAATGATTCAGTTCGGTGAGGAGTTGTTGTTTTGCTGCTTCTTGCAGTGAGTATTTAGTTCGTGGGCTAACGTAGGTTTAAGATTCAGTGCGGCCACTGTGACTTGCCAGTGTTGCAAAGAATCCCAAATAAATACTTTCTGCTGCCATCTTTTGGTCACAAACATACCTCTCTTTTTTTTTTTTTTCCCTTTTGGGAGCCTAATGGCTGAAGGAGCATGGGCAAGTGTGAGAGCAAAAGTGATTGAAGGTAGCCACGTGACTGCAGCCTCCATGGCCATGCGGAGGTTATTCCTGAATAAAGTCCCTGTCCCCAGCTCCACCCGCTCCTAAGCACAGAGGCTACTGACCTTTAAAATTGGCCAAATTCCCAGTGTTGTACATAATTCAGGGTAGTTCTGCTGCATAAACTGGGCGTCCTGCCACCAGATCCAGGTCTAATGCACTGCTTTGAGTACGTGTTTCTGCATCCCACAGTTGCTTTACTTGTCTGTACCCGTCAAGTCCCAAGTCAGTAGTCCTTGGATGTA
Source organism: Fulmarus glacialis (assembly GCF_000690835.1). Taxonomy (NCBI): domain Eukaryota; kingdom Metazoa; phylum Chordata; class Aves; order Procellariiformes; family Procellariidae; genus Fulmarus; species Fulmarus glacialis. Next base: position 6,559 of record NW_009192331.1, on the reverse strand, counting down.
AAGGCCGTTGCTGTGATCTGGGCTAGCAGCCTTCTAGAAAGAGAATCCATTATCTCTAAATAGAGATTAAACCTCATCTATTGCCTTACTGTCCTTTCTCCACCTTGTTAAGGAGCATGATTGAGCAGAGAAATCATCTATCTTGTCCTGTAAGTAAAATAGAACCTCGTTTGTTGTAGAAAAATCTGTCCTTCTTTCATTTTAAAATCTATCTCAAGTTCTGTTCTTTCAGCAGCTCTGTGAACATGAATCTAGATTTAGTTCCAGGATTAAGAATCAAGGTCCAGATTGCTGGAACTCAAGGCAACAGGACTGGTAGTGGAAAATTCCACATTATGTCTATCAGATGAGAGTAGATATGGCAGCATGTAAAGTGGTGATGATTTACACTGGGAGCTGAGCCAGTGTTAGGAGGTAACTTTTTGCACACACTATAAAAAATTTCTTATTATTCTTACAAGAGATACAACTTGTGTTTAAGCAGTATTATGAAGGCTTGGATTTTGATGCATCCTCTCCGAGGAGAACTATCCCAAGGTATTAAGACTTTTAGAGCTTGCTAAAATGACTCCCCAAATAACTTTGTATTTTTTTTCTCTCCACTGTAGCAAAATAAAGTAGGTAAAATGATTTTTTTTTTTATTTTGTGTTAAGTCTCTGATTTTAAATAGGCCTGTACTGCACATTAAGATACACCTGTCACTGCAGACCTACAAATCTTACCATGCTCTGATTCCTGGTTTAGTCCCTTTTCAATTTATGATGCCAGTTTGGGAAAACAAACTTAAGTTTAGCAGCAGCTGATGTTTGGGAAGCGAGGGATCTCTCCCTTTTCTGAGGCATGCTGTGGTAGCCTTGGCAACTCGGGACAGAAATACGTAAACCTTTCTCTGGACTGTCATTGCAAGTGTGACCTGAATGAGATGATTTAAAATACGTACAATTCTTTTGCAGGCATTATTCATGCTAGAGGATTAGTTCGGGAATGCTTGGCTGAGACGGAACGAAATGCAAGATCCTAGCCCATTAATTCAGTTGCAAGATTTTCCATCTCTTAATGAAGAAAAAGTAACACTTATTCCTTTTGACTCTTCAAACATTCAGACAAATTCCTTTATTTTGAATGTTTTACCTTTCTTGTTTTGCCCTTACAAAAATGTATAGTTAAGACTGAGAAGACAAGGATTTTTTCAACTTACTGAGGGGTTGCATTTTGTAAAGACGTTAAAACTCCCTAAAATGTTTCTAAAACATGAAAACTGAACTGCATGCAGAGGAATGCTCTTTCTCTCCCAGGCTATATTTCAGTTCTCTTCTTATCCAGCCACAGTCTCATTCTGTTTTTTTCCTTTGACTATATTCACTTAACCCCAAACTGTCAATCTTTCAAAGTTTGACATAAGCTCTAAGGATTTTTTTTAATAAATGCAGAATAGCATGCTGTACCTAGTAGTCTGCTAAGTCACAATTTGTCATACAGCATAGACCCTGCTTAGAAATAACCTTCCCCTTCTCATATTTTTCCTTTTTTGTTCGTTTTGCATAAACATTTGCATGACTGTTAGTGCTTTGAAGTCCATTTAAAGTGCATGAGTTATATGGAAAATAGGGAAACCTATTAAATAATAACAAGGTCCTGGAAAGCTAATTTCTACATTAAGGCTGGAGATTTCAGTTTAAAGTTTGCAAAAAAACGAAAATTCTGGATAAATTACTAAAACTGTTATTTGCATCTTTGTATGTATTTATTACTTGACGTAATAAAGCTTATTTTCATTAACAGTTTGTATTAAAACTATGTACAGTCAGTTTAATCAGATTCATATTCCATGAACAATAACTCTAAACAGATAAAGATTTAACCTTCATGCAGGAGGCTCAAGTTCAGGAACAGACAAGGGAACAGGCCTGCAGATTGCTGGAGAGTTTCCATCCGTGGTACAGTCCAGATGCTGTCGATCTCTGTAAGAAGACGTGTCGTTGCTTGTAGTCTCCATTGCTTTCAAAATACATACTGTGGCTTCAGTTCTTGAAGCGCTCTCCCTTCACTGCTGAAGGTGAGAACTTGGTGGCGGCCGGTGAGGGTGCTGTGCAAAAATTAAAGAGAAGTTCTGTTTAAGCAATTAAGAGTTCTTAACAGGATCAAAATAGGAAAGTATACTTCACTAGTGGTTCCAAAGTAACAGTAACAAAGGAAAAGCAGCTGCATGTATTTGCACAAAATGGGAAACTGTCAAAATGAGTGAAGATACCAAAATGCGCAAGCTTAACTGCAGCACAGCATAAACATAATAAATGACTGTCATTCACTATTGTACAATCAAATCTAAGTCCTAAGATAGGATATCTGGGATATCTAATACATATGGAGCTATGGATACTTGAAGAAAATACAGTATTAAGAGGCAAGGTTAATTACTTCACAGCTTGGATCAGCTGGATTCTGTTGCCTTGGGAGGCAGCTTCCAGCGCATGTTGTTCTTTCTCTGTAATGGCCCGATTTTACCTTTGAACTGGAAGAACACGACTGACCAACCCTCACTTGCAGGACTGCCTTCCCCTCCAATGCTCATCGTCACTCCAGGTAAGATTTATAAAGCTTCTTTTTAAACTTCATTCAGAATTGAGTAGGACAGAGCATTTGTTCAGCTAACAGATCTGAAGGAAGCAACCAGTGACCGGTGTCTCTTCCATCAGCATGTCTGTTCACACCATCAGAACCACTGTCTAAACCTGGTCACTGTTTATAAAGGATTTATGTCAGCAGAGGCATTCCCTGAGTAAGGATGGAAAGTTACAACCTTTTAGGGCTGTTCTCCTTATGTGTTGGAACTCCTACGAAGCATCATAAGGTATCATCCAGGGAGAAGGCGATCTATTGAATTTTTTTTTGTCTATATTAACAATGGTGGAAAGTTTATAGTTCCTTTTAACAAGGATTGGTTTATCATCTTCTGTACTTGGCAGAAAAACTGATTGCTAAATGTGATTAATGAGATGATGGCAGACAGAAGTAGGAATACATGACTGCTTTTATCACTTCGGTTTTACAGTAATAGCAGGTCACTACTCAGTATTTCAGTTGTGCTTATGAAGCCCTACATCATCTGTTAGTTTGAAAACTGTGTTTAGGTATAACGACAAACGTTTCCCTTACCCTACTAGGGCAAGTCAGTATTTCACACATTTATTTCTTATCCAGTTGTTGCATCTCTTTAAAATGCTTTTTCCTTTCTAGGTTTTCCTTTGCTCTTCTTTTTTTCTCTTGCTTCTTCCTCTCTGATGCTTTCTTCTCTTTAAAAATATCACTATCTTCACCTTTGTAGAAAAGGTCAACTTTTTCCTGCAGGATTTCTCTGGCTATCTTTCGGTTCTTCTCCACTGATCTTGTTTGATGACACTGAAGAAATATAATAGGACATTTTTACTGGAACTTTAACCTGTTTATTCTTCTGCTTTCCCTTTCAGTCTACATATTCCTGCCATTGTAGTAAAGAAACTCCCCTCTCCCCCAAGCCAAGAGCATCCTCCTGCCAAGAACTGGAACTTCTGTATCCAGGTGATATATTTTGGAGAGGCTGTCTAATAATTATTTGCTACTGTGACTTGTCAGACTGGCTTTTGCATTAATCTTTAATTCTGTCAGCGAACAAGATTGCTTCCATATTACCTTGGAAAAGCTTTTTCTGAGTTTAACTTAACTGTGTCTTCCCCTTGTGATAAGGAAGCAAAGATTAATTTCAAAGTATTAATCCGCAAGAAGTAGGCAAGAGCAATGCTGAAAAAGAATGCAAAGTGAGTATAATCAATTTGTTAAGGAAGACATTCTAACTAACTCACAAGAGGGATAGGAATGTGACAGCTGCCGCTGAAAGGCAACTACAATGAAGATACATTTTATTGAAAACTACAAAATAGTACTGCATGTCAAAAGCCAGGAAGATCAGCTATGACCCCAAGTTTATTTATCTACTGATAGCCAAAACTGCTTCTTGCTGAGATTCTTTATAATACATACAAACTTACCCTCCATGACATTTGCACTGTGATTGTGCTTTACTATGAAAGGAGACTTGGAAAACATGATGCAGTTTGTGACTTAATGAAATAAAATATAATTACCTTTACTACAATCCCAGATGGAATATGCTTCAAGACAACACAGTTGTTTGTCTTATTTGTGGCTTGACCTCCTGGGCCATCACCTCTTACAAACTGTTCTTCTAATTCTGCCTCAGTTAGTTCAAGGAGATTGAAAGAGTTCTTCTTTCCTGCTGCCTGAAGTAAGGGCAGTCGGGGCAGAAAAAATTGCTGCTTCCTCAAAATCCATGGTCTCCATGATGGTGTTCGTACTTCTCTCAGTAACAATGTAAAATGAAATAAACTTGAAACATTCATACAGAATTGAGGACACAGTTTCTCTGGAATGAAACCTGAAACACAGGTGGGGAATGGAGTCTGCCATGAGAATCCTTGTTTTAAGATTATCTAGTTTAGCTGCACGTCTTGAGCGATATTTTGATGCTCAGATGTATTTTCAAAGATATTTGAACCCGTTTCATAGGCATTTGCCTTGAAATATTTACCATTCTGAATGGAATTTCGGTTGTCATTGCAATTAGGTTTCTTAAAATAGTCAAGATTATTATTTTGTTGTTGAAAGCGATCTGGAAAACAGTAAGTAAGTTAGTACTCCTACCAACACTTGGAAAATACTAAAGATATCTAAAAAAAAAAAAAAAGGAGAGAAAAGAGAGGGTATTTCTGTCTTGCAGTCTGACCTGTACCGTCTGACTGGGAAGCCTTTGTGGACACTCCACTCATGCCCAGGTTGCGTCTTGCTGGCAACAGTACCTCCAATGCACATGTCGACACATGCTTGAACTACATCAAGGGAGGGCAGGTGAGGGTGCAGGAATCCTCCTCTGAGGTTGCCTTAAACAGGGCTCTGAACTACTGAAAGAAACCTCTGCTGGAAGAAGCAGCAAATTTACATAATGTAACTGGCTTAATAACATCTTGGCTTCCCAAGTTTGCTGGGTTACAGTCATGGAAAACTGCAAAGAGGAGGTGGAGGGAAAACAAAACAAACAAAAAAACCCGAATACTGTATGTGAAACATTTCTGTCCCAAGCATGTGGATATCAGAAGTCAGATCTGGCAGAACAGCTCAAGTAGTTTAAACAAGTCAGAATGCAAAGATGGATTTTTACCTGCAAGAACAATGCATGACTGCTCAGCCAAAACACCCGACTAATGGTACACAGCAGAACTCTGGTATGTATATTTACAGTTAATTTACAGTGTGATTTATGATTTTGAGTTCTGAGATTCCTTTTTAATGCTGGGTTAGTACAGGAAACAGAGTAATCCTTATCTAAACAGATAACGTGACCTAGACTTGGCTTTTGATTTTGCTCCATTACAGTGGTTTCCAAATTTTGAGGTCAGGCTCTAGTGCGCATAGGATTTGGTGAGTGGTCTAATATATCAAATGTGGAAAACTCCGTTTCAAATCAGAAGTATTCTTCTATGTTGATCCTGTTAACAAGCTTCCCCATCCTGCTCTACTCTCCTAACTGTCTATATAGTCCATCGTGTGGCTTTAATGGAGGAAAAAGAATGGAGGAGTAAACACACCACCGGGTTTTCAACTACTACTTCACATGGTGATTTCCCCCAGGTCAAGTTATTAACAAAGGCAGAAAAGTACGCATGGAAATATGTGTTATCCTCATGGATAATGAGGAATGTCAGGTTCTACTGCTATCAAACAGCACTCTTCAACAAGGCATTAGGTGAGCAATTAAAGCAATACATGCTATTATGCTTGAAATATTTTATTTGATTCAGAAGAAAATACTTCAGCATGTGAACAAGTGGCACTTAGCAATAAACATCCATAAAACTTGAACATAACTGTTGAAATAAAAATAATTCTAGAGAAAGCTTTTATTGGCAAGTAAAGATGTCCACTTGGTGGCACCAGAAGGTAGTAACGGGTTTTTTTACTGCCAAAAACATGCAGAAAAAAACCAGCAGAACTACTACCTAGCTCTGAAGTGAGCCTTTACTCAAGAGCAGGTTTCATGTGGGTGCTGCCCATTCAAAGGAGCCTGTTTTGAAACTAAGACTGACAACTCTGCGAGCTGCCTGGTCTTCATAGGCAAGTCAAGGTAAAAAATCATGTTCACTGTAAGCCTATTGCTACTACTTGACACTACAGCTATAAAGACTAAACCTAGAAGACACAAGAGTTTTCTTGAGATTTCACTTAGCACAAAAAGTCTCCAATAAACCTGCCTTAGAATGCAAAGAAGACCTTAAGATAATAATGCTTTAATTCTTAAAAAAAAAAAAAAAAACAACCCCAAAAAACAGCTTTGCTCATGAGATTTTTAAGCATAGACCTACAGAAGAGTTTTGTCAATAAGAACACTTAATCTCCCGGGTGTTTTTTTAAAGCAACTGTTTTGCTGAAAAACTCGCACAAACAACTGCATTTGTTGTCCCACCCCTCCAGGACACAAAGCGAGCAGCGAGATGCCAGCAGAGCTGA
>NW_009192330.1:0-36053 GCF_000690835.1 Fulmarus glacialis | reverse complement strand
GGGGCGCCCTGCCGGTGCGCGGCGGCGCCGCTAGGTGGCAGTGTTAGCGTGCGGATCCAGCCCCGGCCCCGCCGCGCGGGAACGAGGCGAATACAAACGGCTTTTTGGCTTGGAAGCGTTTATTAAGTGAGCCCTTAGCCGTGGGATTGTCAGGCCGCCAGGCCTCTTGAAAGATCCGGCAAACCACAGGTGCTGCTCCGCAAGTGCATGCTCCGAAACAAGACTGAAACCCTCTCGGAGGAGGGGGCGGGGGGAAGAAAAGAAAAGAGAACATATGCGTGCTGTTCATTTATTCAGAGCCACGCAATCTGCCAATCATCCTTTACATCACTCGGTGCCTCGGGAAAAGCTGCTCAGAAACAATCTTTGTTACTCGAGAGAACCAGGCTTGCGCTTTTGTGCCACTTGGAGAAAGCATGAAACATTTTTCCCTTATGAAACTCAGCGTGCATAAATCAATTAGGAGAAGATCTGAAACCTCTGACCCTTGCAGATTCAGACCCGTCCAAGCTAAACCCTCCCCTTATTTCCTCACCCTTCCACTCATAAATAAATTAAAATAAAATAAAATCAAGAGGAGGGAAATGACAGCCCAGGCACTGGAGAAGGGTTGTTTGACTCAGCTGTATGGTTGTGCTGTCTGGCTGTAGAGATGCTGTGTGTGTAACATGCCTTAAACAAAATCAGAACAGGAGAACAGGAGAAACAATTTTTTTTACTTTTTTTTTTTAACTAATGCAAGCTTGGCTTTAACATAAATTACATCGTCAGCAGTAACAATAGACAGGGATGCAAGATCTTTCTTCCCACCCTCCCAGAAGAGACTGAGCGCGCCATGTCATGGGATGCCAGTGGGCACTTGGATTTGCAGCAAGATCCACACCTCAGGACAACAGGACAGTACTGAATGCCACTGTGGCATAGTGAATCATGAACACCAGTCAATTCAGATTTATTTTTAGTAGCGGGCCTGGGTGAAGGTTGTTAAAGGATGATATAGAGACCCATACAAAGGAAGCAATTTACAACACCACTAGAAAAAAAGAGATATATTGATCCTACAAAATCCAAGAGCTATGCCACATAGTTTTGATTATCATATATTGACATCTTATATGTTAGTTTACTTAAAAAATGCCATTGCTTATAACTTGGGTGGGGTATATTTTCATACAATTACTCAAGTAATTAGATTCATAGCTACTCTTACGCTATGCCTTTCACGCTTCAGTGATCTTTATTCTCCAGTTCAATACATATTGAGCTGGGACAGCTGCCTTTCAACTTGGTTTGCCGAAAAGCCACACTAGCCCTTATCTCCAGGTTCTCTAGTCGTGGGATAAAACGTAGGTCTTACTTAATTAGTTGTGGTACAATATTTTCTCCTTGTATATTTCTGAGAGACCAAACCTTTTACCTCTGCTAACAGGCATCCATGTGACACTTTGCACTCCCTCTAGTTCCAACTGATTGCTGTCTTTGTGGAGGTACAAAAACATAAATGGACCTTCAGAGATCATCTAGACCTTTCCTCTGGCGCAGCCCAGGATCATGTACCGAAACTGCTCACAGCACAAAACTGTGTTTGTTGGGCCCCTTGACACTTCCATCAGCCCCTGCCCAGAGGGAAAGAATTTGCCCCTTGAGGGTTAATTCTCTCTGCCATGTCCGTGTTGTGGATTTGTTTTTGTGAAGCTTGTCAGTGAAGCTCACCTGTCAGTGAGCTCGTGATGAGGGTAGGGTGGGCCAGGATTTATCCTGTGGTGCTTTGCATACAGGTCTGTAATAAACTCTTCCTTGCTCTCTTTTTTTTTTCTTTTTTTTTTTTTCCTTTCTTTTTTTTATTGAATCTTTTATAGGTCTTCCCAGTTTATAGTTTTTGAAATGTCAGGTTTCCATTGAGCAGCTATTGCAGGAATCAGAATTTAAAAATGTCTTTGGCTAGATTCAGGGTCAAATGTATGATCTGGTAGTCATTGAGAGTAGCCCAGAAAGTCTAGTGGATTGTGGAAAAATAATCCTGGGCTTGAATCTTAGCAGCATTCTCTATTTAAAATGAAAAAGGCTATTGGCGATGGGGAGGGGTGCTAGAGGAAAACCAATTACTTTTAAATGCTGGATATCCTTAAAATCAATAGCCTTCACTGTCCACATGTACTTAGAGAATCAGAGTCAGTTAATAAGTTTTGCATGTATGCTTCTGAAACATTTTTTTTTTTTTGTCTGGAGTATCTTACTTCTGCCTTTGACAGGAATAGACTGCACAGGAGGTTCTTAACCAGCAGCCAAAATATGGGCTCACATGTTTTTGTAAGGTTAGTTATACATCTGTTTTGGGTAAAATTGTTGCGGGAATGGAATTTGACCTATAGTGTTAGGCTCTTTGTGTGATTTGTTTGGGCTGTGCTTATAAATTGTTTGGTTTTGTTTATGTTCATCTGTGTAAATTCTAAAAGGAAAAGTCACCTGAATCAAACAGTGTACTTGTCTGCTATTCTGTCTGCTGGATGAAATCTGAAAATAAGAGAGGAAAAAAAGGCTATTTGATCACGGCCGTGAAGGAGACAAAAGCTCTCCGTTTCCGGGTATGGAAAGTTTTTCTTATTCCTTTAAGTGATGGGCTAGTCTCCAAAAACCTGTGAAGTGTTCAGTTTGAATAAACAATCAAAGATCTGGATGTTTATCTGAGGCTTTTCTATAGCCCTTTGGGGTGGAAATGGGTTTGGGAGGCTTGAGAGAATGAGCTCTTTGTACTCTTTGCATTTGGTGTGGTCAGGAGTACCACAAGCATAGCCTTTCTTCCAGTCATTTGGCATTTCAGCTTCCTGTTCTGGTCCCACATCAAGGTGTATGATACTGAAACAAAAGAAAGGGTCTTAAAGGAACATTGTAAAGAGAGAAACTATAAATATAGATTAGATTTCTGTTTCTACTTCCCTTAATTCAAAAGGTCCATCTTCAAAATCATGTCTATGAAGGGACTTTTTATGCAGAGGTGGATTTTCCCTGTCTTGGAATAAATGGGAAGTCACTCTGGCACAGGGGACAAGCTAGCCAGGTCAGGGCTTCAGTGGTAGATGCGTCCATGATTTTAATCTCTTTTTTTTTTTCTGTTAATGCAATGAGGTTACATTCCAACTTTTACTCAGTTCCATCTTTACTGATATCTTTATCTTTAAAGATAAAGGGGGCTTTGAGTCTTTTAAAAAAACATTGCGATGTCCATTTCAAGCTGGATGGGATATTTGGGAAGATTCTTGTTTTACCCTAGATGGTTTGCTGACTCCTGCTTCTGAAACAAAGTTGTCTCCGAAAAACTCTCTAAGACTCAATTTAGAGTTTTAGAAAGCAGGTGTTCTTTATTGCAGCACTGGACGCACAGGGGATGGCTCCACCTAGTGTGCGTGCCAAATCACGTAACCATAGGGGTTAAATACAATTAGAGTATACATATTCATTACATTTCCGAGAAATAATCTAAATATTCATGTTATTTCCCGGAATTCATTAACATATGCAAATATCCCTGACGCATGCGCCCTTGTGCTCTTCGGTGGTCTTTCGGGGTCCTCTGGTGGTCGTCGATAGTCTTCATCACAGTGCCCTCTGGTTGAACTTAGTCTTTACGCATGCTCCATCTGTCCCTTGGCTTGGTTTACATGTTTTTCACTTGTAACAAGCTAGCTTATTCCAGTATACCTTCCCTATCAACCCTACAAGGTTAGCTTCTCTATCTAATTAACGTAAAGTACAAAGTTTCAAGGCTCTTTCATCTATTGAATGTCAGGCCTATCTATTCATAAAGCATTCGTAACCCATCTACATCATTTGAACCAAACAATCTCATGTCTCTTCACTGTTCCTTCCCTTCCTTATAAGGTTGTTCCGTTTCTGTGGTTACTGCTCACTGGAGCCTAACAATACTTCCAAGATACACAGTTTATCTACATACCTACAAACACAACACCTGTTAGTTACCTAACTTTTAAACAACAAATCTTAACAAACTATATCCACTACATCAGTTTGAGACTTTTGATATTACTCCCTATCAGTTCTGTTTGCTCTTTTTAAATGAAAATAAAAACTCTGTCAAAAAAATCCTTATAAATCCCCCTGCTTCCTCATGTGTTGGATCATCTAAGCTGCAGAACATTGACTACTCAAAAGTTGTGCTGCTGCTCTGAATCTCCAAGCTCCAGCTCTGTGCCGAGAGGTGCTTGATTCCGAGAGCTTGTCTGGCTGGCTGTGAAAAGCTGGGTGGTGTAAGTTGTCCTTCACTCACAGGTGGAGAGCACCTTCCAGGAGTACAGGAAGGACTGTTGACTAAGGCACTTCTGAAGGATTGTGGAGCTTGCTTAAGCAGGGTGAGCGCCTTACAGGGCAGGTCAGAAGTCCCTAGCTGCAGAAAGCTTTGGAGAAGTTGTGTGAACCACTCCTGTGCATACAAGCCACTCTGAATTGCTTCTCATTAAAGCAGTCCGTGTTGGCATAGGTATTTTTCCAACGAAGGGCAGCTTCTAGGTATTAGGGGATGGTCCATAATTTAAATTTACAGCGATGAGCACAAGTCTACCACTACAGGCCGGAGTACAGCCAACCTGTTTCAAATCAGTTTGCAGTATCAGTGAAAATCTATTTGGCACTTGTTCATTACCTTTTTTAAGCCAAAGCAGATTATTCATTGTTTCCTTTAATGTCATCTGTTTGGTTTATGAGGAATGACTCAAGGAAGTTTTTGTCTAATTCAAAACAAACAGCCTGCTTACACACTGATTGTCTAAGCTTCATCTGTCCTGGGGAGTCTGCACACATGTCAGGTGTTACAAGAGTGGAAATGATTTTCAGGATCAAGCAGTAGAAGAAAGAGAGAGAAATGTCTTCTAGGAAGCCGTGGCTATTGATAGTTTCTCTCTAACCTGTGGTAAAGATCTGACTGAAAATTAGACCCATTGTGCAGTATACTGAGGTAGTACATGATTAGTTACTTACCCCTGGGTTCCTCTTTAATTGGTAGAAAAAGATACATTACCCTAGAGGACAGTTCAGAGCACCTTGGGCAGGATCCTGCTTCATGGTCCTATGAAGGGAATGATTTCTCTCTGCTGACAACTGGCCTAGCTGACTAACTGTGCTGTCTAGAGTCAGACTGTGCGTACTCCCCTCATGTCTCCTTGTTGTATGCAGTACACAACAGTCCAAGCTTGTTTGTACTGACTTGACTCTTCATCACAAATTTCAGTTGTGGCTAGACCATACTTATAAAAGGCAACATACGAGTTTTCCAACTATTACTGTCCTGTAAAAATTACAAATAAATGCATAAGTGGTAAGAAAATGTATACCTTAGGGATGAGGAGGCTAGGAACAGCCATTATAATAATGATGCCAACCAGTTCAAATCCAGTCTGGCTTAGTCATACCTGTAAGGTGCTTGTCTTCCAGGGGTGTTTGTTGGCCCACATGAAGTTGAATATAACTGGTAAAGATTGATTGTTAAGCGTTGATATTATAGTTGGTGCTCCATCAGATGCAAAAATGTACCTAATCCCTGTAAAATTTGCAAAAGGAGACACCATGCTCCAGGAAACCCTGGAAAAAAAAATTAAAATAGGTTACAGAATATTATAAATAGTTATTGACAAACGTCAGGCATTTTCAGAAGCACAGGCAACCTAACTGCACTGTAATAAACTCCCATGGGACCTAGATAAAGGTTTATCAGGGTGCTTGTTAAAATAAGAGATCTTTGCAACCTGGGAATAATGAGGACACATCTAGTTTGAAATGAACATCTGTACATTATATTCTTAAGGACACTACCTCACATGGATCAATATTTAAAGCATATTTTAAAAATAAAATAGTGGACAAATGAGCAACGAATAAGTGTATACTTACATACTGAATGCAGCATGGTGGATTGGAAGAATCAAGAAAATCAACATCAAATCTGAGGCAAACTTTTATATGGACTGGACAGGTCGGGGAGAGGACAGGGTTCTGCTGTTCGGAGTGTTGTAAGTGGGGAGAGGTGGGTGGATAGGAGTTGCTACAGTGTTGTTACAGTGTGCTTTCTGCACATGTGTATAATGCAGAGAGATGTATCTACATGCGCACTGTATAATGCTCACTTGCTTCTAAAATCTTGTATCAGTGACAAGATCAAACTCCCAGTAAACTCAAACTGTTAAAACTTGGAGGCTTAAAAAACGTCGGAACATTTTTTAGTGTGTGTGTCAGTGTATGCTTCTGTCCGTGCCCAACAAGAGGTCTGTGACACCACTAGCACTGAAGGAGTCATTTGTTGCTGTGTGTGATGTCCATTCAGCTTTCGAGAATCTTCTTTTCCATGTGCCTTTTCTCTAGTTCTCTGTTCTGTCATTCCTCCGTGCTTTCTGAAAGGAAAATGTTACCGTGTAGTTGTGATCTTTGTGCTCACCAATACTCCAACTAAAACTAGTGGATTAGATTCTCTTCTGCTATAGTGTTTTAACTCCTATCAGTGGAGTAATTCTAGATTTTGGCAGTTGTAACTAATCAGATCACTAAAAGATGTATATGTCAAATTTATCAATGGTTCTGGAGTGATATATGTGAGATAATACCATGTCTGAAGGCACCATAAAAGATATTTCCTGAAAAGCAGTCACTGTCTGATCCTCTTAATATTAAAAATATTTGGTGTTTGTACAAAAATATTTGTATCAGCCCTGTGGTATTAGGATACCATACGTTACCTGTTCCACAACTCACAAATTAAAGTCTTCTGCACAGGAGGGTTATGCAGTATAATCAATAAGACAACCACTTCTGGACTTCTGAATTGCCTGGTTTTAGAGGCAGTTAAAAATGTATAAAAGGAAATTAGTGAAATCCAAATTGTTTTTGTTCTGCAGCATTAAAGTTTTCGTATGTTATTTTTAAATGTAAAATACGATTCTAATGATGATTTTTAAAAAGCAGCTCGTGGATGTTTCATAGAATAATGGAAAATAAGGCTGAGAAGAAGTACTAAGAAGTAGAATCAACTTTATCTATACTGTTCTTGACAGATATTTGTCTAATATCCCAATGAAAACCTCCAACTAGAGATTCCACAATCTCTCTAGGCAATCTATTTTAAGGCTTAACTGTTCCTACTGTTAGAAAGTTTTCACTGTTGTCTAAATCTCACTTGCTGAAATGTAAGTATCTTACTACTTACCCTGCCAAAGTGCATGAGTAGAACAGATTATTCCCCTCCTCTTTGCAAAAGACTTTCTTTCTTTCCCCCTTAAGAGTATAAAATACCTTTTTTTTTTTTTTAATAAATTCTAGGCACTTGATGTGCATGTTCCTGTTGAATATGTTTGCTACAAGAGCTGCAGTGCATTTGGTTCAGTTGTGTTATCCCAAATGCTTAGTTATGTCCCCCTTATATTTTTTGTGTTGTTGCTTTTTTCACTCTATGCACAGACCGATCCACAGTCAGTTTCTGCAGTGATTTTTCCCACAGTTCCATTCTAAACTGCCATAATACCATATTCCCAGGACATCAATAAATCTGATGTATTTTGACTATTTATCTTGCAGGCAATAAATATCTGTTTACAAAGTGCGTTTCGTGTATTCACTCAAATTACATTTGGGCTGCTGCAATCCTGGAAAAAAAGAGGTGCTAAAGGTTTGATGCGGGAGAACATTGCATTTAACTTCAGGGGAGAACTAAACTTGTGATTCTGTCATCAAAGGTGAAACAGCAAAGCCCTATTTCTTGCTAACGTTAAACCATTTATTCTTATTTAGCTGTCATTTTTATTACAGGCATTCAGTCTGATGCTCATGACAAAAAAGTTCAGACATGCTTCAAAATGAATTCGTTGCATACCTAGTGTAGAAGACTGTACTTTATGGATGGTAGCTGGAGGTGGCTTGTGGTTTACCACTGATTATAAATCACTTAAAAATATATATATAAAGTTGATATTCAGAGCTCATAGCGTCAATTTTTATTGGAACGTACTCTCATCTCTGTTTTATTTGTGGTTATAGGCAAGTAGACGAACCCAGGCATATGGCACTTTGTATCTTGGTGGCCCCAACAGCTCTTCATTTACGCTTGATCTGTCAAACTGCTATTTATGCAAGTATTTTTAGAAAAAATATTAAGTTATAATTGGGAGTATACTTTTGTGAAGATGGCATAACGAAGAACAAGTTCTTACTATCTGATAATGTAATATTTCCTCTAAGGAAAAGGGTAGTTCCTTAAACAATTCATGTAAATAGGACTTATTCAAGTGAATGACATATATAAGAAGCCAAATTTCTGAACCTGTGTGAAGTCTCAGCATAAATTCCACCCTCTCTTGCATTCATTTACAGTAGTAAAAATCATTGCTATTCACAGGTACTCCTAAACCTCACCTGCTTTGATCCTTTTGAATCTAATCCCTTAGATTCTTTCGGCAGATACCGTACTTAGCTTTTTTAACTAGTCTGCCAACCACAGTCCTTCCATTTCCTCAGTTGAGCAAGTGCAGCAACTTGCAGTTGTATACCTTGCCAAAGCTGTGAAAAGAAAAGGCAGTATTTGCAATGTGGACTTGAGCTGTGGCCTTCCTCCTGGGAGGCCACTGCAACAGGTCCCGTCTTCCTGTTTTCCCCTGGTTTCTGTGGTCATGAGGAGAGAGTTGGGGTTTTTTTTCCACTGTACAAGTTACATTAATGCTAAATGTTAGGTGTCTAACTTTCCTTAGCTTCACGGCAATAAGCAAATAAAAGCAAGTAATTTTACTGCATAGCAACAAAATGAGTGTCCAGTGGGCTTTTGAATACTGTACTCCTGTGCAGATCTGCCACCCATCAGGCCTATGATGTTCAGCTACTAAGCTCAGATAATTTTTAAAGCATAAACTTACACTTTGAGCACCCAGTGGCATTTTATTATTTCAAACTTTGAATGTATAGGCAAAATAGGTCAGGATCAAAGTGGGAAGATGTGCTTTAGCCACAGTTCAAAATGCTTCTGTTAGCTCAGAAATAGGAGAAGAGTTGATATTTGCAGCCTGCAAAGTTTTTATATTTAAAAGCTAGTGAATGGTGTGTGATCAAAGACTGCCTAGTGTTGAGGTTACAGAAATGTGTGTCTAATATATAAATTCCTTCTGTTTAAACGTGAAATCTGAACTTCAAGCAGAAACTAAAGCAAAACTCTGAGGAGGTGCTGAAAAATTCATGCAGTGTGGTGCATGGTCCATCTCATGGACTTCTCTTCTGAGGATATGGGGAATGGCTGTTTAGCCAGTACGTGATATCTCAATAGGCAAATGCTTCCTTCTCTGCTTGATGTTTAAGGTCCATGCTGCT
Organism: Fulmarus glacialis; assembly: GCF_000690835.1. Classification (NCBI taxonomy): domain Eukaryota; kingdom Metazoa; phylum Chordata; class Aves; order Procellariiformes; family Procellariidae; genus Fulmarus; species Fulmarus glacialis. The sequence goes on along the minus strand of NW_009192330.1, from coordinate 26,702 downwards.
GCTTATACGTCTGCAAGATAAGACAAAGTGGGTCTGGAGGGTTTGGTCTGGTATATTTAAGGTTGCCCAGGCTGGATTTGGAAGAGAAGAGAGGATTTTGCTCTGATGATTAAGACTTGCATGTCTGCCATAGAATAAAAATATTTGGTAATTTTTTCTTTGCCTTGCACATTCCCCTTCTTTTAAATTATGTATTTCCTGAAAATAATGGCTGAAAAGATGGACTGCAGAATTTGTAGAGGAAGATGGATACTCAAGTGCAGAGGAGGAGAGTTGTGTGGGGAGCGACCTTTCCCTTCTCACATACTGATTTTCTCTCAGAGCAGGTTTCCTGTCAGATTCTCAAGAGCAGCAGCTGAGCATGGACTTCATGCAAAACCCTCTGGAGCAAGCGAGAAGTTTACCAGTGATTTCAGTGAAAGAACAATTGTGCCTTACAGTTTATTACCCTTTTGCAATGCCAAGGTAGTGGGCGTCCACTGAGCATGTGGCTTCTCTCTGGATATACATGGAAAGTGATGGATCCTGCCCAACCAGCTTGTTACCTGAGTAAGTGAGGCTACAGATCAAACAATGAAGCCAGGAGGTGAAATGACACACCTCAGGTTACAAAAGCAGAGTGGTAGGGCTGAGAAAAGTAGGATGCCCAACACATACTCAAGATACTGCTTAACAGATAATATCCTTATGACTCATCACTGTTCCCCTGTTTCTGCCAGAAAACATGCATGACACTTTATCTGGCAATCTGGTTGATTTATGTATCTAGCTAGCGTACTAACAAAACAAGCAAAACATCCAGTGTAGTGGTCCTCTTGCTTAACAGTGCTGATTTTAAGTGCTTTAGGTTTTGGCACTCCAGTGTGACACACTTATAAATCACCTGGCTTTTATAACCTGATTATCAGGGTCACTGAAAGTGATTTTAATGAGCCACTGTGTGTCACTAGTCACTATGGAAAGTTTTGTGTGAACATATGTACAAAACAGGGATCTGGACAAATAATTTTGGAACAAATTACTTGTAACCTCTAAATCCAAAGTGTTCAATATGAATAAGCAACTGCTACTGGGCTGGTTGCTGCCGTTCTGGGACTGACTTTGGGAAGTTTAGCGTGCAACTATATCTAAATTATGTAGGATATAAATTAGTCTGCTCTGTGTTTTCCAAGTTCCAGCACAATAATGTGATCCCATTACTTCAGAAGTTCTAATGTAAGAGCAATAAAAAGTAATCAATAGCATAAGGATATCTGCTAAATAAATAAAATACAGAACATCTGTGAATATCCAGATAACTTTTTGGCCACGTGTGTTCTCAAAAATGAATTATAACTGTTAGAGAAAATATCTGCTGAGAAAAAAGAAAAAAAAAAAAAGGAGGGGAGTAGTTTACAGAAAATGGACGTATGCTGAAAGCTGTTTGAGTGCTGTAATGAGTTAGGTTCAAAACATGGCTGGTGAACCATGGTATTTCCCAGTCAGGTACTCAGCAGTCACAGGCCACAAAACATCTTCTTGGGCGTATTTTTAGAAAAGTAAACGGACCCTTCTTAACAATTGCTTCAAGTATTCAGAAACGAGATTTTGGCACTTTTTCCCCAATATCAGACCTTCCTATTTTGTAAGGGCTAGGTGTCTTCCCATGAGATGCAGATGTAACCAGGTAGAGATTCTCACTCATATCATAGTGGATTATACCTTACCCAGATTGACTGATATGTCACTGTCACTGAGAATGCTGTGATATATCATGCTCAGATGTGCATGTGCTAATAGCAGTAGTAACAGCTGGTAACAGGGTCACTTGCCACATATCACAGTATATATGAAAAACTAGCAATCAGTCAATATAGTGTCAATATTGCTGTGCCTCACAGTAGGCTTTTATTTTATTTTTTGAAGCAAGAGGAAGAAGAGTGAAAGTAATACAAAATTTGAACAGTCTCATGTTGTTTGGGTGAAGGAGAAATAAGACAGTGTCTGAGGGTCTCTGTGAGCTGCCTCTGTTTGGGGCCTTTCACTGAGGGCATATTCAGGAAAAACTGCCTCATAAAACTCTTAGGCAAATCATAGCTATAAATCATAGGCAGCAAAACAATTTCCCCCAAGCCAATGGCAAATCGTTGCTATATCTTGAGTGTAAATTACTAAAAATCAGCAACACACCTAGGAAATGGAGCAAGTCTACAGTATATTTACGATTTATCAGAGGTGAATATACTTTTGACAGAATTTAAGGTCTCCAGAAAAACATAAAGAAATAGGTTTGTTCCTCAGGTTGTACTTACCTCCCTTTCCTGGGGACCTTACAGCTGGTGCAGAAGCTGCTCAGTGCTACCTTTTTTATAGCCCAATCGCAAGTCTGAAGTAGTTTGGGGCTTGTTTTTTTTCTTTCATCAAGGGACATAATCTGTTAGACAAGATAATTAAATGCATGTGGGCTAGATTCTGATCTTGTTTACAAAGTCTGCAGTAAATCTGAACTCACTCTAGTGACTGCAAGGGAGTCATTCTAGATTTATGTTATTATAAATGAGATCACAATTTGACTTGTATAAATGAATACTAAAGAGGGAAAAGAACTGTTCATGTTCACACTCCTAGCCCCTGGCAAAGGCTAACTTCCTTAGCCTTCTTCATTGAGCATGGAGAGGTTCGGTCACCACTGATCTTCAGAAAGGATTGAACCTGGTTTTAGAGCTTTCAGAGAACCAATCATAATTATTAATTAATAGTAGTATTAATTATAAATACTGGACATGTTACTGCCAAAGGAAGTCTAAAGTAATTCTGATTATATATCTGTTTGTTTCTGTGTTCACCATTGGTAAAACTAAGGATCGCTTCTGTGCTTCAAACACCTTTTCTTCTTCTTAAATTATACTTCATTTTCCTGTCAATATTCTTGTCAGAGGCACACTACCAAACAGGTGATGCGGGTACATCTTACTATGCAAGAAGTCTGTATTTCTTGACAATAGTGATAAGCCAAGTATGTCGCTCAAGTTTTCATACCACCCTGTTGCCTTGGTTTCTCCAAAAAAGGCCTGACTTGACTCTTAAACACGAAGCTTCCACTGGGATTGGCCAATGGCTGGATATACAACACGGAAGAATGCTGAATTGTTTCATACTTAAGGTTACATCTTCCCCATAGAGAGATATATTTTTGTTTTCTTTCCTCTAGTATGGTGGAGAGACGGAAGAATGAGTTTAACATGCATTTTTGGTAAACATTTTTCTGAAAAGTAATTTTCTTTTAGACTGTGGTAAGTCAGTCTCTGCAACCACTCAAGTATGATCAGCAAATGATTCATTCTGAAGACTGGGGACTGTGGTTGAAGACTTTTTTTTTTCCCCATCCTGTGATTGCAGGAACGTAAATCAAAAACATTCTTTTTTTTTTTTCCTTTTTTTTTTTTCCCCCCCTCCCAGTAAACAAAGCCTAGCTGTTAGAAAGCAGGGAAGCCAGATTTATCTCAGCTAACACTGAGTTTTGGAGAAAGATGGGTGTTTTTATAGAACTCAGATCTAAGTGGCTTCATTATTTTTGAAGACAATTCTTTTTCTCCCCTGACAAAGAAGGGATCCTGCCAAAGATACAGTCGGTGCCTTATTTAAGTGTCAGTTGTTATGTGCAGTGACTCCAAAGTCAAATATTCCACCCCTTTCCAATTTGTAAATATAAAATAACAGAATCAGTATGTAATATTGGATATTGTATTTTTACTGTTTCCCTTTTTTTTTTTCTCAGAAGACTGCAGTATGTCTCTCTTGCGATAGTATGTGAAGGTATAAATTAAGTGCCTGCCAAGTAACATCCTATTCTAAACAGTGAATTGGTAGCTGGTTTGTTCAGAGGAAGACCTGAGGTGCTGCATCAGCATAGAGGATGTTCAGGTGTCTGATTCTGGCATTGTCTCAGGTAGAGAAGGGTGAGGACTTTGTAAGTGGTACTTCCTCCCTTGGGTTTTCATCCTGTGACTTCCCCATTGTGTGACTTAATGTAACCATGATCCTCTTTTAGCACCTGAATTTTCTTCTTTAGCTATAGATTTTTACCATTTTACTGTAGCTGTAGGTTTGTACCATTTAGCTGTGAGCAGCCTAAGAATGAAGTGCTTTATCTGAACTTCCACAAACTCCATTTAATCTTGAATAAAATGTGAAAGCTTGGTTAGCTTTATTTTTTTTTTTAACAAACAACGAGCATGATTTCCTTCTTCATTTTTCTCTCTTGAAATAGTTTGATTATTGCATTTGTAACATGGAAATTGCTAAGCATGACACAAGCGAAACCATGAATAAAAACTGTAGATTGACAGAATAACTTCTTTTTGTAGAAAACAAATTTTAGCTAATTGCAAGTGGTCACTAAATTTTCTCCCTTCCTTCCTGGTATGGTGTCCTCAGTCCATTCCCATACCAGAAGTGCAGTTACCTCATGTATATCTCCAAGATTGTTTAAAAGGCTCCTCTTCATCGACCTCTAGGACTTCTATCTAGGATTCCAAAACAATCTGAGACACGATAAACTGTTAAACAAAATTGCAAAATTGGAAGTATTAAAGTGTGGGGAAAAATGTCCCTACCATGTTGAAAGTGCCTTTACTTACAGTCAAGCAGATACTCTTTCATATTCTAGCAATAAGAGTAAGAAAGAAACCAATTTTTAAATTAAACCAGTAACAGGAAGACTGGCACTTTGTTGAAAACTGTTAAGTGATTTGGAAAATAAATTCACCAATCCAAAAAACTTTTTTAGAGTTCAAATTCCTAATGTTTATTCTACTTGTCACTATCCCTTAATGTATTTCCTTAAAGAGGCAGGACAATCAACCTCTGATGTCATGTAAGGCAGTAATATGGCCAGTAGCTGTTCTGTAGCTTTAATGTACTGTGTGAACATTGGAGGAGTTTCCAGGTATTTCTTTTTAAATCATTTTCTAGACAAGTAATAAATATGGTATATTTTATATGAGCAAATAAATCGAATAATTGGCAGCAGAAAAAATCAGCTGTCAGGTCTAATGTACTTCTAAAATGTAACTTTTAATTTAATTCTTATCTTTACTGGATTCTTCAAACTCTTTTTAGTATCAATGTGATTTTTGGGTAACTGACACTGAAGGGTCATTTTCAGTATATCAGTGCACATGAAAAGATGATATTAGATATATAACTTTAGTTCTGAATTTGGTGGCGTGAGTCAATCCGGTGCTATACTCATGTACCTCTGGTTCATTCTTTATTGGTCTTGCTTTCAAATACAGCTTTTTGGTGTTTCACATATGTATTTTCAAAGCAGCTGGTATTTCTTTTAAAGTTCCTTTTACATAAAGGACAACTAATGCTAGTTTTCTTCAGAGAAAAACTTCATGGAGTCCTGTAAGTCATTCTCTTGTCATCTCAGAGATGAAATCAGTGCATCTTTTTGTGTCAGTGATTTTAAGTCTTGGATATTTCTCATACTTGATGTTTATGGAAATTCTATTCACAGAAATGTGGAACACCAGCAAATCTAAGTAGTGATATACTAAACGTTTAGATGACATCTTATATTTGGAGATGCCAGAAGATTTTTCAAGAAATAAATACTAAAATCATGTAGCACTCCTCAGAAGTCCAGTTAGTTGTAAAAGCCATTACACATCTGGCTCAGTGATACTGTACTTGTTAAGAAAAATATATAGAGTTAAGTTGTTTCTTGGGCTTTGCTCATAGCCATCTTTGGTGTGTTAGCATCTAATTTCTTCCCTTTCCTCTCCTCCTCTCAGGTAGCAAGGCTCCTGTCCTTGAAGACAGCAGGTCCTGGGAGAGAGACAAGAGTTGCCTGTCGTAACTGCAGTTCGAGAGGCACTCTGAACAAAATAGCATCTTTGGAAGTTGCTTTCACAATACAAACCGTTCATTTGTGAAAAGTCAGACACAGGTTACAAAATCAAACTGCTACACAGCCTCCCAGAAATTCCCCAGAATCTAAATCCCGAATATCTGTTGCTGAGATGAGAGGTTGGACAGCTTCTTTCAGGTGGAAGAGCAGGGGCAACAAGTGTTACTCTCAAAGGCAAGATTATTTGAGGAAGCTGTTGGGAAGGATGCACCCTGATGTCTAACAAAGATTTTGCTATCAGAAGTTCTTATGTGTTCTCTTGGATGATCAGATGCAGACAGAAGAAATATTATGCTGAATCGAATGATTCACATTATCCATCAACCCTAATATATTTACTTCAAGGCTATGTAGTTAGCAGGGCCATTATATGGACCTTACAAGCATTTTTCTACCTTATTTTATATCAGGTATGGTAATCAAGGATGAAGGGTGATGATTCCAGATGACAGTTTGAATTACCAACTTTTGGAAAGAAATCAAACGCAACAGAACCTCCCCCACTTGCCCCTGCCCACCCCCCAGCTCCTGCACCCCCATTTTAATTAGCTTAGTTGTTTTTCCTTGGCTTTTTGAGTTGGTTTTTTTTGTGTGTGTGTTTTGGGGTGGTTTTTTTTTTTTTTGGTAAGTGTTATTTGGAGTTGCCAGTGGGGTTAATTCCTTGGCTGTTCTGTCAAATGCTAGGTTCTAGTACAGATATTTGTGTATATATGAACAACTGTTTTTTAATAACCTGCCAAGAAGCTATAATCTTCCATTGCAATCCCCCGGGATTTAATTAGAATGGTTTTCCACAGCCTGACATGTTTATGGGGCATAGGTAAAGAGACAGTTCATAAAGCTGTCAATTTTCTGAGAAATTAAAGAAAAATTGGGCTGCTTAGTGCCTTGGCAATTCCATGCTGCTGATAGTAGCATTGCAAACAATGAAATCAAAGGCAATGTAACAAGATACTGATGCATTAGAGATGGGGAGGGTTTAAAATTATATACAAAGGCATTTGTCAATTTGAATTTGAATGCATAAGAGGAGAAATATGGAAAACAAAATTTGAACTCCAGTAGCTGCACATTAAACTGCTCAGGTTTAAACAGTGCGAAGCTGAACAATACTCTTTTCATTCCTTTAACAGTAGCTGTAACTTTCTCTCCTAGGGCAAGTGGGAAGGGATGAAAACCATGAAAGGAAATAAGCCTGGACTATGAAAACACTTGCTACTGATTTCTGTCTTGCTGACTGGAGTCTCGGGATGCTTGGTCATATAACGAAAGGGTATGAGTAATTCTTGGAGGTAGAGTTCACAGTATTTCCTCATACTTGATACAGTCCAGGTCTCTTTGAGACTCTGTTGCACACTGTTGGGTGAAAACAATCCGACTGCCAAATTCTGTCCATTTTCTTTTTAGTAACTTTTCAGTCGAGCTATTTGGGTGTATCTGAGTTTGGCTACCTTCTTTAATGTAAAATAGCAGGTATTTCCCCTTCTTTACAGCTCTTATGTATGATTGTTTTTTAAAAAAGAATTAGAATTGCCATCTCTGCCCCTTGTGCAAATCATCTGTAACTTCACAGTAGAGTTAAATTGGTATTAAGAACAGTGAGCAATGAGAGTCTGGGACATGGTTTCAATACCAGGTGAACTGTTGTTGAGGAAGCTCTGTAGTGGGTTTGGCATTTAAACAGAATTTAATAGGGATGGTTCATGCCTGTGTTCAGTATCAAGCATACACTTCTATAACACATTTTACATTAACATTACCGAACATAAAATCAGAGACCTGTATCATCTTTGTCATTCAGTTTGAGTGGCTTTTGTCCAATTCTGGGAATTAAATTTTAGGAATAAATACGGACAGGCTGGGGAGCGTTCAAGAGAAGGTCATCTCTCCAGATCCAGTAAAGTCATGCCAGGAAGGAGTTTGCTTAATTGTCAACAAAAGTGACTGACGTTAGGAGGAACTTTCTAGCTGTAACTAAGTTAATCCCTGGAAAAGCAGGTTATGGAGTCTTTGCCAGTGGAGACTTTTAAGAAGGTTAGACAAATTCTTGCTTGTGTTTTCTGCCTGCTGTAGTACAAAACAGAGGACCATTCTAGTTCTGATGTTTTACACTGTACAGATAGTTTGAGAAATAAGGGGACACATCCCAAACGAGTGAATTGTCATAGCTTCAGTTAATCAAGGGAAAACCATATCAGGGTGTATACTGCATAGCAGTGACTGTGCTCTGCTACCACAGATGAGGCAGTTGAAAACACAGGTGTTACAGAAGTGTGTTTAGGAACTGATAAGGGAAAGTGCATTTGCTTTATCCAGATTTTGGACTGCACGTTCAGCTGCTCAGGTATAAAGGGTGCAAAGCTGAATAGTTGTCTGTTCAGGGCATATAGACTAGACTCTGTATTTCTCCTCAAAGTAAACAGAAGAGTGTGACATTTCAGGCTGATGGTGCCTACAGACAAGTCTGTTACCTTGCGTTCTCTCTCTTTATCTCCGCTTGTCCACATATTCACCTATTACACACTGCCAAGATAGTTGAATGTCTTCAGAGTCTGGTGTTTGTTCATACAATGCAATGCAGTGCATAATGCAATGAGAACCTGCACTACAGTCCCTAGGCACTATTCCAGTAGCAATCACAATTAATACTGTCAGTATTTACTGTGGATTCATTTTTTATTTTCTCTATGCCATTTCTTAATCCCTGTCATTTCCTTTTCCTTTTGTCTTACTCTGTGGCTGTATTGTCTGCTCTTTTACTCTCATTTATTTATCTTCATTAGTATTTCTATTCTTTTTTTTTTTTTTTTGCTGCTTGAGTCCCCTCTCTGCCCAGTTTTTTAAGTGATAGTCATTACTCTTATAAAATATATTGTAGGAGCCATCAGATACAAAGTTTGTGTGATGTGTCTCTTATAACCATAAAACACCTTAGGGAGAATACTTTCTCAGCCCAAAACATCATATTTTTGCTTCTTGCAAGATTATTTAACTTCCTGTCTTTTTCTCATTTCTTTTTAGGTTCCTACCACACTTACTAGTTTGGTGGATTTTTTTTCAAGCAACTATAAAATAAAAGTCACCAAACCATTGGATCTAGGTTTTTTTATATTCCTACACGTACATGCTAAAAAAGGGAGAATAAAAGTTTATGAGCAGAGAGACTGAAAAAGAAAGGAGTGGAAGTCAAGGAGAGTCTGTGCTATAGGTCAGCAAAGAACACAGAGATTGAGAGCAGATCAAAGAAAGTTAAAAATTATTTGACAGCATTTGATTTAGAACAGCCATGCTGAGAAGTCTCCTGTAATAATTTATCCTACCTTTCACTCGTAGATTGCTGAGCTGTCTTGAAAGAATTCAGAGGCTGTGGAATGCAGCCACTCTTTTCATTTGTGATTTGAGAAGATGGGATGCAATGTAATGTGTCAACGTGTGATCAAGATGTCACTCTCTATCAGGATGGTTCTTGATGATTTTCTACAAAAAGCTGTGAACTGAATATTCATGGAAAAGAAGCAGTTTCTCCTATGCTTTATGAGGCTGATGGAAGAAAGCTTAGAGTAGAACACCACCATGTAGAATTGTGCTTCCTTCTGAGATTGATTCATTTTGTAGACTCTCTCTTCCATTATGAGTGCTTCTGCTGTGGTGGGGAGGTATAATAAAAATAGAATACAATAGGCTGTGCTTAAGGTTAGTGTGATTCAGTATGTGGTATATCCTGTGTCTTAGAGATTTTCTTCTCATCTCATATGTATGTTAGAACAGTGATATTCCACTGAATGCAATCATGTTCTTCCTGAATTGGACCCCATGATTCACTGCAGAGGCAAAGAATATAAATCCTTAATTAAGGCATAGAAGAAGACAAGCTAAAATGGCACTCACCAAGATTGAACTGTACTATCTCAACTACAAAAATGGTTTAGGAGAGTTTTCTTAGGATCCTAAAAACTTCTTACATGGACTTCTCCCACTATTAGTTATTCAGGACTGCCTTGACATATGTAGTGTCTACTGCAGTGCAACGTCCCTGCCAATGCTACACATTCTGAATTCACATGTCAGCCCATATCCTCCAAAACCATGAGATTGGCTTAAAAATGAGAAAAGTTCATACAGTGCTCCAGGATTTGGGGATTTTAGAATTATACCAAATGGTACATGACTATGTGGCAAAACAATGTAAAGGTGTGTCATCAAAAAGAATAGTATAGAATGCCCAAACATGCCCGAACTCTTCATGCTCTCACCATGCTTGGCAGTGGCCATCTGCCAAATGACAATACATATATATAGAATGCACTGGGGAGTGTATTTTGGTTGCAGTAAATACCTAATAATAATAAAAAATGTTCTGAAGTATTCTGTGACAGCTCCAGTTTGATTTAGACAACAGTAGAACTAGTGCTGTTGATGGACGTGGTCTGATTGGCAGTGGAACACAATTCAAATATAGAAGTTTCTGCTGCTTATCACAAGAAATCGTATCAAATAAGCCACAGCAGATCTTTAACATTTTTCGTCAAACATCTTATTTCTATAACGTTCCTTTATAAGGAAAATGACCTGTAGGAATTAGTTATGGGCAGAAATTAGATGCCAACAATATGGTTTAAGGGATGCAATTTAGTTTTAAGCCAGAACTCACTGAAGCTTCTAGAAAGAAGAATGTGTTTAAAAAAAAAAAAACACAAACAAAATGATCGTGAGTACTCATGTCTGACCAACAGATTTCATATGGGAGAAAGAAGTCTGAGTAAGAAATTTTCAGAAAAGGGTGATTGACATCAACTTTTAGTCTTAATTTTAGTCAATGTAGATGGTGTTTAGCATGTCTTGAAGAAGATAAGTAAAGGCATGAAAGCCACTTTTGAACACAGTTTTTTTGTCACAACTGTGTGCTGGGCACTTTTTTTCTACTACATTGTCTAAGGAGCAGAAATTACAGTAAGAACCATGACAAGATGTGTTTTTCTGGAATTGTGCTGCTACTTCATGGCTAGATGCCCAATGTCTATAAGAGGATCCTTGGATGATGAGCTCGGATGTACAGTACTACGCCATCCACATCTACTTTTATTCAGACGCATCTGAGCCTTAATCTCTGGTTTGCCTTTAAGTTTTCATATAGCTTCATTAGCAAGTCTCTTACACCCTTATTCCATCCCATTTAGAGACCATACATAATTTATTAATACCACGCATCGCTGCTAAATCTGCCTAACTTTTTATTAGAGTGTTTTGTCTATATGCCTCCCACCACATTCTGTGTCTTACTTTTGGGGCTTCCTCTGTTGCGAGTGTCCATCTGTGTATAGTGGTTTCCATGACCTTCCACTTTAGAGCTTTAATAAATTTTGTGAAGTTTATGTGATAAATATGTCTGAGCTGCTCACTGTTTTACTCTCTATATATGATCCAATCCCACTTATTCTAATTAAGTGTCTACTTCACAGGTGGGATTCATCTCTTGTTCTAACAAGAAATCTGAAATTATTGGCTAGCCTAACCAGTCATGGTGGTTCTCACTAAGGTTCTCACTACCCTATTAGGGTAACTAATAATAAGTGTCTAAAACATGTGGGTTTAGTAATTCTTTGGAGCGAGTAGCAATCTTTAATAACGTCAGGCCATGAAAACTGAGATTCCTATCAGAAAAATGTAGAATCTAAAACTTAGTTTTTTAATCTAAGTGCTCCAGATTTCAGTGGAACTTGTCAAAGTATGTTAGTTTAAGCAGAGATCAAGATTTTCCGTAGGCTTGTGTAAGCCTGTCTGACCAATCCTCAGTTTTGCTGCTTTGTATTAAGATTACTTTGATTAAGAAGTTCATACTAAATTCAGCACTCCACTGAATTTTTCCTAGCTTTGTGAAAAAGTCTTTTGTGGCTTTTAATATCAGATGTTCTTACTATTTCTAACTGAAATCAGAGTATATGCAAAGCATGTATTTCCAAGATTATTAGAGTAAATGCTGTAACACTACAGCACTAAATCAAAGGAATCACCAGTTACAATGTGGATTTTACCATCCTTACTTTAAATTTGACTTCAAGTGCAACATCCATAGGTAATATTTTTGGTTTTCTGATTTCTAAATTGCAATCTTGAAAGACCTACTTAACATCCTACTTACTGATTATTTGCATAAAGGTTTGTAGCACAGAAACAAGTTCCTGCCTTTTGGCCTTGCTTTAGCCTGTTAATGCAGAGTTCATTCCAGTTCATTGACTTCTCTATACCTGGTGTTAGATGATGTTCCTTTAAGCACCTTGTGTTGTACAGTGAAGAATGTGGATGCATCTTCCCATTCTTCAGAGCAACATTTGAGCAGCACTTCAGAATAGTTGTTCAAGTTGCTTATCGATACATGTGAGCCAGACTTGGGATTAAGTATTTTGGTATAGGTTCAGGCTATGCACGAAAGACAGAGTCCCGTGGTTCCCTGTATTTAGTGCAATTATCCAAACACTACATTTTGATGTGTGACTTATGATCCCTGGTTTATGTATTTTTTTAACATAGATTCACTGTCTATTTCACAGGCAGTTAGTGAAGTGGGAATTCTACTTTCCCAGATAACCAGAAATCTTATTAGGATATGTCTGTATCTGTCTTTATATCTGTATTTAGATGCCTGTGTCTAAAGTCAGAATAAAGTTATCCTCTTGAATGATATATACAATGATATATATATATGAATGATATATATAATCCATATTCCTCATCCTTTGGGAGTTGCTGCAACTACAAGTGGATCTCCATGTATTAGTCATCTGGATTATCTGAGCTGAGATCTCCTGTGCTTCTTAGAGAGTATTTTCCTAACTGAAGAATTTTGATTTAGAGGTGGTATTATTTATTATTTTTGGTTTTGTTTTTCCAAACCGTGGTTACCTTGACTTTCCTCAGCAGCGTTTCTCTATAATTTTCTTTTCCGAAAGTCTGGTGGTGATCTAACTAAAGTGATCAAGTGTGTTTTCTTGTGTCAGACACTACATGCAAAGTCCAGTAGATACGAAATTCAGAAGTCTGCTACAGTCACGGGCACTGTGATGTACTGCCTTGCACAGAATGTTTGCTCTTTGACCTGTTCCCATAAACCCCAGTAAGAAGGAGAAGCTGAAGGAGAAGGCACCGTCACGGCAACAGTTACCTGTGTACTATGAGCGAGGTAGGAAGCCAGCACTGGCAGTCACCCTTCTCTTCCTTTGCCATCTTTTTCAACTGGGGGCTTATACAATGACTTTCCACAGTTCTCACCTTTGCTGTGCACCTTCTAATTCCACCATTGTATGTTTGAATCATTTTAGTCATAAACTCTTTCTAATGACGTAATTGCTTCAAGCAAGCTACAAATCACCTTAAGATTGTAGGTCATGTTTTGGCTTGCATTGTCACTGTGGAGCCTCTGGAGTCTCAGGTTCTGACCCTGTGTGTACTCCTAAAGTTGTCTTTTGGTAGCTTTAGATCAATACATCTGACAGTCTTGAATGAAAAAATACAGACAGCTTCTGTATAATTTTTTTCCTATCGTCCCCTGCACAATACCTTGCTTACACATCCAGCACTTGAGGAAAAGTTGGTGGCTAAGCAAACCTAGAAATGAGAGAGTTGCTGTTTTCCTAAAAATTGGATCGTATTCCCTGTCTTCTGTGCAGCAGGATGTGCAGGCAGTGTTCAGTGTAAGCAGTCACCCTGTCTTTGATTAAGGCTTAGGTATTGAGATAATTGTGTGATTTATTTTAAAAGTACTGGTTCTGGTAAATGCAGCAGGGAAGTGTGTTTTTTTCATCTGCTGTACATAAATGTAGCTATCACTGGCTCAAATGAATGAGATCAATTTTATGCTCGACACTTGACTGTGGCTGGAATGGTGGTGGCCTGTCAACAACTACAGCAGGTCATGTGACTCTCAGATCAGGAAAGGATTTTAAGATCTAAAGCTGAAGATTAGGTGTATTTGTGAAGGGGAATGCAATAAAAGAATACATTTTTTTAGTGCATCAGAGGAAGGGGCTCTAAACACCCTCTCCTGAGGAATTCAGCTGTGTATCAGTGAAGGTAAAGTGGATATAAGAAAAATGCCGTGTGTATGGAGAGCATTAGGAAAGGTCCTATATTTCAAGAAAGAATATTGTTTACAAGGAGTGTTAATAGGTTTCAAGGGAAATGTTAATTTTTTTTTTTGCCTGGCTGAAATAGCTACTGTAAGTTTTTAATGGTTAATCATTCATTCTTGAATTTTTATATTAAGCATTTCATATTACTTTATTGACTTAACTTTTATGCTCTTCTTCATTTTGACAGTAAAGAATGACCAGGCAATACTCTTTGAAAATTGGAGACCATTTGCAGCTGCTCTCTACTGAGGAAAGTGAATAATAGGGTGCCCTCAAGGAATTTCAAAGGTATCACTCAACAGAAACTTTTGTGTCTGAAGAAAACTAGATCATTTTATCATGGTAGGCATACTGATATGTTTGCTTTAATAAAATGCCATATTTCTGCCTTTAATCTCTTGTCAACCAGCTATTAAAACCCCAAAGTGTATGCGTGCAGCACATGTAAACTCTTGTGGTTTCAAGTTTGCCACACAACATACAAAGCAAGCATGTCATTTTTGTTTTGTGAACAATCTGTAATAAACTTACTGAGTAATGGCAATAAGGTTCTTTTTCTCACCCCCCCCCCCTCAAGCCAACAAATCAATTTGATTTAATTCAATAATCCATGCAAATTTTTAAAAGCATTATCTAAATCCTGCAGAGTTCTCTGAAGTGGCCAGATGAGGAAATAATGACAACCCTTTTCCATGTAAATAGTGATGAGCACCTGAAATAATAGCAGTGTTAGAAGATGATTACTTATGAGAATTGACTTTATGTGCCTCAAGCTCCCGGAATCTTGCACCTGCACTGAACAGTTCCCCTTGTCTTTCAGCATGGCAATTCTGTGCTGTTAACTCAGTCATCATTTCTTGCCTGTTAAGGCAAGGCTTGAATCGGTGCCCGCAGTAATAGAAGCTTGCTTTGAAAGTAAAAGACGTTTCTTGTGACCCAGCTCTTGTGGTCCTTGCGTCATATTCATTCAGAAATTCCTGAAGCTTTGGGTGGATAAGGATACCTTAATGACTTTGGGAACTGCTTCAAATAATAACAGAAGATTAAAGATAATATATTCTGAACAATAGTCAATAAATATGTCCTGAACAACAGTTATACTGTTTATGAAATAGATAATAAAATAATGACATCAACAGATAATATCTGCATTCTTTCTATCAGTCCCCATGTGCTCAGGTATTTTACAAGATGCTATAAATGAAAGAAGTCTGTCTGTTCATAGACCACTGCCCCAAAACTGCAATAATACAGAGGCAAAACTATACATTTAAGATTGTCAGCAGTCATACAGCACATCAGTGAACCACGAATGTTTGGAAGTATGGGTGGTTAAGAGGGAAGAACAGAGCTTCACACACTACGCCCTGCTGCAGGACAGACAAAACCACTTGTACGTGAAGAAGTTGGGAGTGAAGATTGCATTTCCCCCAAGTCCAATGAAAAGGGAGCCATAGCTATACTAAGCCAATAGCTACACTGTCTGTACCCATTCTTTTCCCTATTATATTAACTCTTTTCAGTGTTTCTCTCAATGGAGTAGTGTTAAACTTTCTCATTTCTACTTCTGGGGAAGTTTTTCAGTACCACTACTAATTTCTGTGCCCTTTCTCTATCTATCTGCTACGTTTTCTCTGAGACGGAGTTTATCATAATGAAGTTAGCGTTAGAAGTAAAGAAACATAATAAATTTAAATAATTACTATTTCACCGTTGGTATTATTCCATAAATGGAACTTGTTTTCAGTTTTCCGGCATGCAGGTGGTCAATAATAAGATATCTTCATACAGCTGTCCAAATTGTTTTCCTTCTATTGTCACAGTGTTCTAGGTTTTCTTTTATTTTTCACTGAACTGGAGTAGCTACTTATACATGTGTGGCACTAAGTCATTTTTTTTTTCCTTTCAGAGAAACTTAATGTTCCTTTTCTGTGTTGAATTTCAAATACATGGTGCCCTAGGTTTGCTGGGTCCTTTTAAATGTCCTATTAATCTTCTTTAGTTTTGGCTAGCTCACACAATTGAGCACATTTTTCCACCCCATTGTTACCTTACTTTCCTCTATCATATATTTTCTTTAATTAGTTTGTTGGACCCACATTCTATTTCTTCCTAAACTGAAAACTGGTAACTAATTTCTAAATCATGGGAAGACATTTCTGTAATCTATTACTTTGTTTACATCTTGAGTTTTATCAGAACTTTTTCTTTAGATGTGCTGTTTATCCAAATGTCTTTTCTCTTTTTTTCTTTTTTCTTTTTTCTTTTTTCTTTTTTTTTCTTTTTTCTTTTTTTCTTTTTTTCCTTTTTTTCTTTTTTTTTCTTTTTTTTCTTTTTTTTTTTCATGAATTTTTGACCCTGCTGAGCAATCCTAATGCATTGGAAACTCATAAGTTTACATGATAGAATTTATGTTCAACTGCCTGTTTTATAGATCTTCCTTGGATTTTTGTGTCAGCCTGTTAACTGAGTTATTCTCATATCCAGGATTGCCACTAGCACTTTTTCATTCACATTTCATATAAAAAAAAAATTGATAAAATGATTAGTATAAGTTAACCATTGCCCAATAAGGACTAATAAATTATTGAATAGGTCGATATTGTTCTATATACCACTTATAATCATAGCTTGTTACTATGTGAACACATTCAACTGATTTCCTTCTTATTGTCTATGAACAGGCTGCTTATTTTTACCATGCTATCAACTAAGTATTTGTTAATCTTTTGTAAGGTATTAGTATCCTCTGGCTGCATTTTTACTAACAACTTAGGCAATTGTGGTACATTTTTCAACAACTTTTAAGTTACTTAAGAGCCTTTGCTTTGATTTAGAGCTGGGTGTGTGGGTACCTTGGGTCCTTCTAACTCTTCAGTTGAAACATCTCTCTAAACTTTTGGTTAAATGTTGGATGCCTCTGACTTCTGACTTAAATTATTTCTTTTTTGCAGTGTTTCCAGTTGTGACATAATCTTTGACAACTCTTACATATTGCTAAATTGCGGATCACCCACAGTTACTGTCCTGCAAGGGACATGGCTCTGGAAGCCTAGTAGATCTCTTCAGTCCCTGATTCCTCTGGTCTCCAGCATTAAACGTTCTTGGCTGAGGCTGCAGGCCTTGCGTGGGCAGAACTCTGATGAGAATTTTCCCCAGATTGTGGCTGTAAGGTTTGCAATGTTCTTCAGCTCCCACGTGAAGTTACAGGATTTTTTTTCTTTCCACTAACATGATTGCTGGAAAAGGCTTGTTTATGGTAAAAGAAGGCTCTTCTTGCATTCTCAAAATGGAGAAATACTTCTAATCAAATATTGGAACAGGATGGGTTGGTAGCCTCTCGTTTTCCTGTGTTATCTTACGCTTAGTCTTTATGGCTACATCTCAACCAATAGGCCTGGAGGTATTTCTGGGTCCTGAGATAAGATATGTGTGAGAGAATGTTCTAACCCCATATCTTTCCAAAGTCTGGCATACAACAGCTTCCTTCTTGCAACCCTGGTCAGCCTGCTGATTTTCATGATAAGGAAACTGAGGGATGCAGGCCAAAAGGAGTTCCTATTGAGTGGTCCTGCCAGATCTTTGTTCTGGATGATTGAAGTATGCCTACTGCTAGAGATGGCTTTTGTTCATGCTCACTCACTTTAAATATGATTCAGTCTATTAGGTTTCTTTCACTGATGTACAATGTGTGTGGATAGGGTTACTGCTTAACATAGAAAAGTGAAAAAGGAAAACTGTGGTATACAATTATGAATTAGTTAGAAATTATTATTCTATTATAACATTTTACCACAACTGTAATCTATTACAACCGTTATATGTCTCTATTGAATTATTGCTGACAAATTGCTTTGTGTAGTCTGGGTTTAATAGTTACAAAATGTGATTGCAGGAAGAAATGGCTTTTCTTTTCTGCATCTTGTAATGGGATTTTTTGTCAATTCGTTTGAATGTGACAGGAGGTCTGACAGACAACTGATGAACCATAACAGTTCTCAGAAAAGAGTGCAGGATTCTGCCTTTAAAAACTGACTTTGATACACGTGAACATCATTTTTCAACGTTCTCAAAACATGCGTCAAATATGTCTTGAATTACGTATTCTTTGCTGCATAGAGTCAGACAACAAGCAGGCAGGCAATAATTAGGATGGAGGTACAACAAAAGCTGACCCGGGAGACAATCTTGTTTCATGGTTATTCTTAGGGTTAGACATTCTTTTTCATTACTGGTAATGAAAAGTAAACTGTTTAAAGCCGCCTTGTCTGCACGTGTCTGGTTTAGAGTACAGTAGCTCAACCCAGCTCAGGCAAAACAGAAAACTGAAACGTGACTTTGTGAGGAGTTTTGGCCATGATGACAGTGTGCATTTTGCAAAGTATTCGGACAGCTCCACTCACATGCTTTTCACCAGTGGTGTTTTATACCCAGTGCAGCTCTGTGCAGAGGTGCTGACTCGGCCAGTGCTGCTCGGCCTCTCTCTGTCTGCTGGTTGCCATTCCTGAAGTAGCTTCATTAGCGGTACTTTGGGTCTTGATCTTCACTGTGGTCCTCCACAGTATGCAGGGATACACAATATTATCTTCCTGACAGATGGGTTGTCTTCGGGATATAGAACTAAGACAGGTATCATGCACATTTGCTTCCTGGGACATGTGAAAGACCAGTCTCCTATTTCTGCACAAGAGAGCTCTTGCTAAAAAGGAGGTTCTGACATAAATGGAGGGCAGTACCTGTAGTACAAGAGTTGTGTGGGAGGCTTTGCGTTTGATTTTTTTTTATGGTAATCTCTGGCAGTACAAATGTTGGTATTTTCTCAAGAGATGCTCTTCCACTGAAAAGAGCACATTTTGTAGCCTTTGCTCATTTTGAGTCACCTCAACAGGGCAGGCAAAATATTTATGCAAATAAAAATGCACTAAATATTCTGTGCTAATCTGTATGGAGCACTGGCAGAACAGGATCAGCTCCTCAGTCTGCCATCATCTTTTCATGCTTATTTAGGCAAATTGCATGTCTGCTTCCTCTGCAGTCTGTAAACACTTTAGAACAGAGGCTATCTCTAGCAATCTCTATCTGCAGGACAAAGGGCAGTGAAGCCCAGATTTTAGCTTTGTCCTCTGGAAACTATTTTCAAGATGGCTTTGTGGCATCTCTATAGACCTGCATTTCAGTGCCAAGAGTCAAAGATAAAAATGAATGTTGTGGTCTCATTTTAGTCCTCTTTCTGTCCAGGCTTTGCTAACACACGCCTGTAGTTGGAAAGCAGGAGGTTCTGTGGTCGGGATAGAACTGGAATGTTTCTGGGAGGTATGTACAGAATTACAAAAGCTGAAATTATTATTTTCCTCTTGCTCAAACTGAAGGCTTAAAAATAAAAGACTCAAACTACTTGTGAGGCATCACAGGCATGCTTTTTGCTGGAGAATAAAGGATGGCCTCTTTCTTTTTGATAAAATAGTCTTTGTTCCTCTTTCTTGCTGCAATTGTAAGGGACTAAAATCTTGGGGTGGTAGATGGTGCACAAATGTGGAATTAAGACAGGGTTTGTACATCTCAGGTGCCTACAATCCTAGTGCACAAGGGGTAACAACAAAGCTGTGCTGTTTAGCAGCAAAAGCAGCAATCATGGCAAATCAGCTGTATAAGCATTGTTTCACCCAATAGTATGGTTTCCATTTTTCCCTAGATAGAGGACAAAACAGTTCAGAGGCCTCCTTCTGTCAATATCCTTCTGGTATTCCTGCAGGGCAGAGACTTAACATGCAGGGTGAACTAGAGCAGAGAGGCAGAGCTGTGTGTCGTCGGTACACTGAAACTCCTCTCTATGCGCAAATTTAATCATCCCAGGGAGCTCTTCATCAATACCCTGGTCTTCCTGCTCTGCTGAGAACTGTTTTTACAGGATCTGCTGGGAGCTGCCATTGAAGAATAGAGTTATCTTCTTTGATATTGGTCGTTTGCATGTCAAGTAAACAAGTGTAAAATCTCACGAACATGGAAGTGTTTATTTTAGACAGAATACAGCTTTGGAAATCTCAGAAGGAAAAATCGAAGCCTGGGTAAACAGGAGGCTTCCATCTGATGTGAAATATTGCTGAATGTTCTGATATTAAGTCTATGCTCAATGCTTTCATAGATTTAAGAAATCAACAGCAACTAAAAAACCCCACTCTCAGAATGAAAAACTGTAAGCGTGGTGCATGCAAGATGGCTCTGATAGGATCTACCTCCAATTCTTGTTGCACTTGGGCTTTTTCTTTTTGTTTGCAGAGACTGGCAGGATGAGATGACAGCTTTTTCTGATGGCCCTGTTAATAGTTTTCACTAACAAGGAAGGGGAAGGGAATAATTCTCTGCAATAATATTGACTTCTTATGTGATCTTGGGTAAGTCACTGGACTACTGTGTGCTCAGCTTCCTCAAGAAGAGAACAATACTATTTCTGTGCCCTGCACAGGTGTTATGACTGTTGGTGTGAATAAAGGATATTTTGTTTTTCATGGGTTGAACCAGCACAGAATGTTTTTAGTTCTCTTTAAAAAAAAAAAAAAAAAAAAAAAGAAAGAAAGAAAGAAAGAATGTTTCCAATCAATCAGCATGCTTTGTCCAGCATATGCTGAGTTGTCCCATTATGCTTTATAAGTTATCTTTTTTTTTACTTTTTTTTTTTTTTTTTTTAATTTTAGGTCAATTTTTAAATGAAAGCAGTCCTTCTATGAAGACCAATTTTCTTTAGAAAATGTTGAAGCAAAATGGTTTTTACATTTGAGACAGTGAAACTCGTAGCATTTTTGAAATAGCTCTGTCAGAAAAAAAACTACTACTGTTTGACATGTTCAATTACCTCCTGCTCCACCCCCCCCTATTTTTTTTCAGCTGAACTTCTGTGTGTGAGTTTATTATAACAGTAAAATTCTTTGAAAGGTGTAGTGTCCAACTTACAAACCAAGGTGCATAAAAGAAAGCTGAGGTGACTTTAAAGTACCTTTGCAGCCTTTGGACTCCAGTCTGATTTATAGATATTTGTATTTATGTGTCTCCTCTCCTGAGGCTTCCCAAGGAGTCACAGGAGTGACCAAATTTCTTCCGTGTTAAATGCCAGTGCTGAAACTTTTTTCTAGAGTCCTAGCCTCGGTGCATGTTATTATCCCAAAGTATATATAGGGCACCTCAGAAGGCACCTGTTGAGCCCTTTTTACTGTAATGTTTGGCTGTGGCCTTGCAGAGGCTGCCTGTGCTGTCCCTTAGTGCAGATCACCATCCCCCATCCCCCAGCAGTGCCTTCACCACCGGCTTTTCTAAAAGCCTGTCGATGCCTTGATTCGGAGTTATGGTTAGGCTGCAGTCAGCTATTTGGACAAAAGTACCTATCTTCTTGATCAAGGCACAAATGCTAATTAAAGTCTGCTGGTTTGCCTGATAAGAATTACTTAGTGCTTGCATGATTTTCTGAATGCCTTGAAAACAGCTTTTCCAAATTCCAAATGCAAATTTTTATGGAGCAGTAAACGCACTTACTTCATCGGGTCTTTAAGAAAGCCAAAACCAAAACCTCATTCAGAGATTCATCACTTGTCTACCCTCTTTCTTCCTGGAAAGGGACTGAAAAAATATTTTTTATGTTAATTAGCTGCCTTCTGAAACTTGTTATAACAGGACAGAAAGCGAACTTCCCTTTTGGTGAGCAATTCTGTGATTGCACATTTAATACTGAACTACAGTTTATAAATACGAAAAAACCCAGACTGCTTAAAACATAATTATTAACGTAACAAAGCAAGGCAAGAACAGCATCCAAAGAATTCATGTTTGAAGTAACAGATAATCCTGTAATTGCTACTTCTTGGTAAAATTCTGAGTATGTGAGAGGGAGCCTTTATTTTAAAATGGCACATACACATCAAAGATGCTTTCCTTGTCTTTTATACAGTAGCTTTCTTTCAAGTAAAGAAACACCCACACAGAAAGGGAAAAAATGGTTCTATTGTGCTCTAAAGTCAGTTCATTTCTACTCGAACGTAAATGCTGGTTTTTGGCAGCCCACAGATGGAAATGTGTTTAATGCTGTGAAGGTGAATTGCCGCTACAGCAAGGACTGGAAGCGGATGTCAGCACGAGGGAATTGTTGTCTGTTTTTTGTGAGTGGTTCTTTGCTGAAGGATTTTAGACTAGCCATTGCCAAAGCTTAGAGCAACATTTGTTTCCTTCAGTTGCTGATCTTCATAAAAGCATCGTGCAAAGAATATTTGCCTTAGTGCGGACATGAGCATATTGCAGGTTTCAGCATTCAAACTGGAATCCTGACTCCCACATGCACGGAGGCTGTTAGCAGAGCAGTCTGCTTAGCTTTCCTAAAAGTAGTGATTTTGCTATTTTGAGCTAATCAGAGAGGTAGAAGATGTCAAGAAAAAGAAGCTGCTGTGAGGATTTTTCTTCCACTGTGATTAGCCAAGACTTGAACATCACCTGTACTGCAACTAATGTCTTAGAGATAAAGCAACCACGTTTTAATAGAAATCAATCTACCAACACATGCAATATAATAGAAGATAGCCTATCTATATGTTTTTGAGGAGTTCTATATAATTCCACTGCAGGGTATGGAACTGCCTTTTCATCTCTTCAAAATTTTACAAAATGTACATAAGTGTTCTCTTCCTCTGAAATTCCATAGGATTTTTTTTTTTTTTAAGTGATTGGCAGCAGCTGGTGAAGATTTGGTAAAGCCCTGATTCAGAACCGTGCTTACTTTTAACGTAACTTTCATTGTTGTCTCTGCTAAAGAGCCTTTTCTGAATTCCTGAGAAAGGTCTGGCAGAACTGTGGTAGTGACCTCCCTTCTTGCAGTTGATGTTACACATACATCTCTTGTATATCAATGTTTGTTTCTTCTACTGCCCACCTTCTTTTGTCTTGCAACTTTAAGATTGTCATGGCATGGATTGCCTCCTGTTTAATGCGTATCACCACACGACCAGGTTGATGTGCCTGCCTGCTACTACAGTATCAATGGCAGTAAATGACATGTTTTAGTCCCAAAGATAGGGCCCATTTCACTTTAAAAGGTGGCTGGTTCGCTTGTGCTGGACATGAATCCCAGCACTTCATGGTCTTGAAGGAGTTATTCTCTTGTTTTCCAACAGGTGCTAAAAATGATGTAGCTGGAATGGAGCACTGGGATGTGAGTAAAGTGTTTGGTCAGTTGTCTTCCTGACTGGCTAAAACATATTTCCAGACTATCCTTTTCATTAGTCGTTTCCAGAAAAGAGGGAACAATGAGCTCCCCATGGCCAGACCAGGAGGGGCCCCTTCTTCTTCTCCTGCAGCACCACCAAGGGATTGGAAGCAGGAGTTACTCAGAGGTGATGGAGACACTGGAAGCTGAACACAAGCCTCTTTTAGCAAATTACAGGCCACAGTAAGCTGCAAAACCTTGAAGGACAGTAAGTAACTAAATAAGCCCAGCTGATTGTGTATATCTGATCTGGATATAAGGACACTCCGGGAGGATGTTTAAAAGCAAGAGGTATAACTGGCATAACTCATACTGTTAAAATCAAGAGGAGTTTTATCATGGGTTTAAAATGGCAGTGGAGCTCAGCCAGAGCTGTGGGCTATAGAAGAGGATCCTACAAAACAGTGAATCAGAAGACCAGTATTTCTTAATGATGGTTTTCTTGTGGTTATAAACCTTGTTACCAACAAGTGAGGCTCTTTCCAAACTGGAGTTTGTTCTTTGAGCCAGATTTCTGTGGCTCTTTCTTCCCAAGCTGTTCACACTGTCATATGTGCCATCAGAGTGCACTGCTGGGTAGCTAGCAAAAACCTTTTTCAAGGAAAGGTGTATGCTTGCGAAAATTTGAGTGTGACCCCATGCTTCAAACACACAGTCCTGTTGTCATAGATATCAGCATGAGGGAAACGCAGGGATTTAGAAAGGGAACAGAGAGAAATATTTATTTCAAAGTGACCTTGGAAATGTGCATATCAATTAACCAGCATCTGCCAAGAAGTTATTCTACAAACAGAAGAGAGCTTGCAGAAAAGTACTTTTTTCTTTCTGAAAGGGATGGCTGGATGCCCACATGAATACTATATCTCCACCAAAAATGTATATTTTTTTAAATCTCTTATCAGATATACCAAGATGAAATTAGTCTTGAGTAAAAATGCTGTTGAGAGCCAAGGAGAATTGGGAATAAGAAACTCCACAGTTGCAAATGCTAGTTTAGTTCATTTCATGTGAGCCTGCTGAGAAACGGCAGAACCCTTGTCCATCTGAAATGTTTTCATAACCCTTCCAATATCCAGCTCTGAGTGAGAGAGGGCCATGGACGTTCACTGCATGTCAAGTGCGAGAGAGAGACAAAAGGTCTGAAGGATCAGAGCTCATCCTGGAGCAACTAACCCAGAGCTTTGGGTGATAATAGCACTGCCCCTAGACAGAATGAGCATATATGCACTGCATAATTAGGTGTGCTTATCTTCAGTGGTTTGGTTCTGTATGTATTTTTGTTACGGCTTGGTTGAGCTTTCTGATCAAAATAAATTTCAGGAATTTGGTACACCAGAGGAAAAAGAAAAAGATGGGGAGAGGACAGTCCCAAGAGTGGTGGCTGTCCCCAAGAAGTGGAAAAGGACGGGAGAGACATTAAAGTGAATTGTGATGTTTCAGTTGGCTTATGTGATTTTTGGCCTATTCATTTTAAGCAAAACCAATGATTTCTAAAGGCCAAACTATACTGTTACTTGCATGACCAAAAGGACTTAGCTTATGTACATAGCTTACTTTTTTCCCTTCAAACATTAGACATTGTCCTTAATCTGTTTCTCAGGAAAGGGAGGAGGAAATCTCCAGCATTTATTAAATCGCTAAATGGGATAACATTGTCTCCATTCTGAGGGATGCCAACTACTTATCCTTGTTTGCTGAGCACAGGCTGATGGCTTGTGACCACAGGACACAATTTAATAGATCGAACTGTGTCAGTCACCACGGTAACTAGACCAAGCACAACTTCCATCTTATTTTCACACACAGAGTTCTGCCTTAATTTCTTTTTATGTGAAGGACCTACAAAAGCTGGAAAACATGTTGGACTGTTGATTTTACTTGTATTTCTCTTTTAGCCTCAATATCCTGCCAAACGGCTGTATGTCTCCAACTTCAGTGCACTCACATTTTTAAACCTGAATCGTCCTTTGACAAGCAGAATTGCTCATAAGCTGGCTTGTGCTTGTAGTTGATAACTGACTCTGTCACATTCTCCTAATATTTGCCTGATCAGGTTAAAGATTTGGAAAAAAAAAAATTGCCTGATCAATTTAAAGGGAAAAAAACAAATAGCACTCTTAAATAAATCCTCCTTATGAGGAGCGGCTGCGGGAACTGGGACTGTTTAGCCTGGGAGAAGAGGAGGCTGAGGGGAGACCTCATCACGCTCTACAACTACCTGAAAGGAGGTTGTAGCGAGGTGGGGGTTGGTCTCTTCTGCCAAGTAACCAGCGATAGGACAAGAGGAAATGGCCTCAAGTTGCGCCAAGGGAGGTTTAGACTGGACATTAGGAAAAACTTCTTTACTGAAAGAGTGGTCAGGCCTTGGAACAGGCTGCCCAGGGAAGTGGTGGAGTCACCATCCCTGGAAGTATTTAAAAGACGTGTAGATGAGGCGCTTAGGGACATGGTTTAGTGGGCATGGTGGTGTTGGGTTGATGGTTGGACTTGATGATCTTAGAGGTCTTTTCCAACCTTGATGATTCTATGATTCTATGATTCTAAAGTCTTGCCTGAATCCTCAGCTATAAACCCCATGTATTATTAGCTTGGTGCAATTTGCAGTATGTACCTATCTATGTATTTGGGGGCTTGTGTAAAATAGATTGAGCTGGAAATGTGAAGGTTAAACCAGCTGTGGAAGTTGCAGCAGGAAAGTGGTAGAAGGTAGGAACTTATTATAGGCATGACATTTTACATGGGCCATTTTCATTATTTCAAATCAAACTGCACATCATACTGCAATTTTTAATGACTTTTATTTACAGAGCCCCTCAGCTAAAGTTACAAAATTGTTATCTTCACTGTGCTGGCAAGGACACTGAGGTTTAGGGAGATGTAGGAAAATTGTCCACAGTCTTGCAGGAGTTCCTTAGCAAGAACTTTGAGGGGTATGATGCTGCCCCTTTTTTTTTCCCCATGAAGAGGGAGACCATAAAGGCTTGGGTCCATACTCCTCAATGCAGAGCCATTTCATTTCTAAGGCGGATGATTACCTTAGGATCAGAGTGTAACACTGGTAACTTTATTATTACTGAATATAGAGGGATAGCCTACAAAACATGGGGTATCCAACAGACTCTGAGATTCTGATCTGTATCCTTTCCTAGCCTGTAATCCTCATTTGGGGAAGTATACGCTTGTACTTGAGATTTGAATGTGAACACAGAAAGTAAGTTGTGGACTGCTTACATACAGATTTTGCTTTTGGTCCATCCAAAATTGCTGACAGGGTGATCTTAGGGTCCTGTATTACTGGTATGGTGGATGCCAGTTTGATTCTCTCTGAGCATACACTATTAGAGCCATAGGTAATGCCCAGATTCCCTGTAATGCAGTTTGCATTTGCAAACTCTGGTCTCTGTTTTGCTACAGCCTTTGGGAATCTTTGCTGGTTGTC
>NW_009192329.1:0-7225 GCF_000690835.1 Fulmarus glacialis | reverse complement strand
AGGATCTGTGCCATGATCTTCCCAGACACAGAGGTGAGACTGACTGGCCTGTAGTTCCCCGGGTCTTCCTTTTTTCCCTTTTTAAAAATGGGGGTTATGTTTCCCCTTTTCCTGTCAGTGGGAACTTCACCAGACTGCCATGACTTCTCAAATACGATGGATAGTGGCTTAGCAAGTTCATCCGCCAGTTCCCTCAGGATCCACAGATGGATCTCATTGGGTCCCATGGACTTGTGCATCTTCATGTTCCTTAGATGGTCTTGAACCTGATCTTCTCCTACAGTGGGTGGCTCTTCATTCTACTAGTCCCTGTCTTTGCCTTCTGTGGCTTGGGCGGTGAGGCTTGAGCACTTGCTGGTGAAGACCAAGGCAAAAAAGTCATTGAATACCTCAGCCTTTCCTTTCCCTGAGCTTTTATTGTTGAGTACAACGATGGTATGGAGTATCCCTTTGGTCAGTTGGAGTCAGCTGTCCTGGCTGTGTCTCCTCCCAATCTCCTGCCCACCCCCTGCCTATTCGCTGGGGTGTCAGAGTGAGAAACCCCATCCCCTACAAAAGAAAAAAGAATCCCTGGACGCTGTGCAAGCACTGCTCAGCAACAGCCAAAACACTGGTGTGTTATCAGCACTGTTTCAGTCACAAATCCAAAGCACAGCACCATACAGGATGCTACGAAGAAAATTAACTCCATCCCAGCCAGAACCAGCACAGCTGACTAATAGTAGAAGATTATCTGAAGTGTATTGGCTAAGATTTTTCAAAACCACACAAAGGAATTTGTACAACCATCCTCTGAAATTTCCACAGACATAATTACTAAAATAGGGGTAGGAAAAATCTCATCCCTAATACTTAGTTCTTCATGGATAAGCAAAAATGTACTTGAGGTTTATTGGCAAGGATATACTGAAAGAGACATTTTTCAACTAATTATAATGTCCTTATTCAATCTCCAATTTATTTTAGAGACTACATTAAATACTCCTGAAATTATTATGTCTGACAGAAGAATTCCTTGATCTAATGTCTTATGAAGTGTGGGAGAGTTCACAGTCATTCAAATGAAATCAGAATTTCTTCATTCCTATACAAACTGCAAATAAAATACGATGATATTGAGAATAATGAGGACGCTTGTGAATTCTGCTGTTTTTTTTAGCCTTGCCATCTTTCCCATAACTTGAATGTTCATTTTTACAGTTTCTTTTCAAAGGGTTCTCCTGCAGTGAAATAAGTGATAATGTTAAACACAAGATGTTGCGGTTTTTTATCATTTCCCCCCATTTCCCTCAAAAATGAACTTTGCAATGTTTTGAGTAAATACAGGGTATGGTTACTCCCTTCCAAAATAACACCCTGATTTTAAAGATATCTTCTGAGACACAAAAAACAGCCTTGTTTCTATTGACCCTGGTTATTGAACACACACACACAAGTACAGTTATCTGCTAGAAATATCTATAGTAAATTACCAGATGCCAGTGAGAACCTTATGGCCCAGTGTATGATTTATTTTTCTTTTTTTTTCCCCGATCATGTACTATATAATTCCATCCAAAAGCATGCAGTTCTAAAACAGGTATCTTTGTTCTCACCTTCCTGTTTTTCCTACACATTCTGAGGACCTAATCAATCCTTTTTTTACTCTCTAAAGTAATAGAGCTAACAAAAACGTCCAACTTATTAGTGTCCGTTTTTATTCAGAACACTATTGCAGAAGTTACTTTTTACGTTACATACTTTCTCCTCATCTGTCCCTATAGATATTCTGTTGAATATGTGCCTCCAAATCCCAGCCTATGCTTTGGCACTTATCTCTCAAAGTCAGCGTTTCATCTCTTCACTCACTCACATTTCCATGTTGATTTTTCACAGAGCAATAGAAGTATTTTTAGGTCCTTGAAAGTAGATTGTTACTACACTTTATGATTTCATTACTCTTGTATTGGATAGGCATTAGAAGAGGTCAAGCAGCATAGCCATGCCTCATGTCCTAGGATGTAAGTGCATGGATGCTATAAAAAATATGCATTGACTTCAGTGAAAGGTACTAGAGTTCAGTGGTAATATCAAGCACACAAAGCTCAGGGACAGAAATGACATATTTCAGTGGGAATTGTGTGTGTGTATGTGTGCATGTTTACTTTTGTAATATGTTTACACATGTGGATGAACTAAACTTCTGTAGCACCTTGTTCATTTTTTTTACTAAATCTACATTTTGCTACTTCAATTTATTTACCATCTATTGATCATTATTTCAGCATCACCAATACTGGCGTTAATTTCGGAAACTGGGAGTTCATAGTTTTTCATGTGCTAAATCCCTAGTGAGTGACAAAAGCTGGTCTTCCTCTAAGTGAACTAAGGTAGTATTTGCTCCCTCACCTGCACTCCAGTGGGTGTGATGACGTTCAGTGGTACTTCATCATTGTCATCACATTACAAACTAGAAGTTTCATATGTCTTTTTCTTCTGTAAAGGAAACTATCAATCCTACTATCACTAGGAGGCAACACATTCTCAGCAAAGAAGCAGCAATACTTTTAATAGGGAAAACTGTCAACTAACAATGCAATACATACATAATGTTGCTATTCTCATTTTTGTTTATTAAACTAATAATAATATTTATTTAGAGCATATATTGATAACCAATTAGAGCAGTAAAAACAATCCAAGTTATGAAACTAACCACAAATTTACTTAGGAACTAAAAAGAAATTAAGGGAGTATTAATGTGTTAAAATTTTATGGAATGCTTGATAATCTATTGGGTATTCAACAAAATGCCTGCAGCAAGATAATTTAGTATAAATTAAATCACAAATAAAGCATCCAGTCCTTCACACTATTAGCTATTTGGTGAGATACTCACCTGAATATTCCTACCTGACTTCAACCCAATTTAAGGTCATGTACTAGGAGTTTATTGAACTATAACTGTCAAAGATACTTTGGAAAGTAAACATTTATTAAAAAAGAAAAAGAAAAACAAAAAACTTAAATATTGAGGAAGTATATATTTTATATATATTCATCTGTCTCATTCCAATAAGATCTGAAAGATATCCATATATATATATCAATTTTATGTTGAAGATGTTGAAAAGAACCTAATTGACTGGCAAAACTGCCAGTTCTAATATGGGCAAAGTCACTGCCTTTACTGCCAATTTCTATAGAGACTAAAATTTTATTTTAGAAGCTATCATATTACACAAATAAAGTCATGGCTTTGGACAACAGCTTTCATTATTGCTTAACAACACTGGTTTGAACCTTTCACGTACATGCTTGGACTAAACCAGGGTTCATCAAACCATGACACATTTCCAAGGGTGTGCACAAGCAGCACAGTAGGTGGAGGTCCTTATCACTAATCAGACTGAACGATGATCTTTTTTCCAAAGCCAGTACCTCCCAGCTATTCCTGACTTCCTTTTAGTTTATAGACCAGCAGCGTCTTCTGAAGTAATTTCCTTCAGATTTCAATGCTGTGAATGTCTTCTGTGTTGGGAAACAGATAGCAAAATAACAAGACTGAGAGTAGCAAATGTTCTGAACTATATTAACAGAGAAGGCAGAAGATAAGCTCTTTTATTTAAATAAATAACAGCTGTTTTATATCATACGAGTCACAGTGTAAAGGATATGGACTTGTGGTTGACATATATTTCTCTCCAGCTCCTCATTAACTGTTCTGTGCCATTTATCCTATTTAATCCTCAATTTTCCTTGTATTGTCATGAAGAGAACAGCATCTTCCCCACAGAGGAAATGTCCTTGAATCCTTGTTATCCTTGTTGTCAATATCCTTTTAATACACTAATAACTCTCATTGGAAGGTATTATAGCACACAAAAAAAGCCTCCTGAAGGAGAAAGTACACACTAAGGATAAAGTTCCATATTCCAACTCAAGCTAATTTAACATCTTATCACTGCTGAAAAGAGAATCCTACTACGTACTTTCCTACTGCTTGCCTACTCTGCTTTGCTCACAGACATGCTTTTTTCTTCTCTCCCTCAATTGTCTTGTGTCTATTCTGAAGCTTGTCAGATTCTATGCTCAACCAGGTTACCTCAGTATACTAACACCCCATACCAAGCAAAAAATAAAGGAACAGTTTTCTGAGGCATGGGGAAGCTGAGCATCAGTTCAGGAAAAGAGATGACAAGCACAGCTATCAAAATAATGTGAAAGCTAGGACTAGGTGCCTATTGGCAGAAAAGTGGCAGGGCCATATTACTTTGTCCTTAGGCTCAGCTTTGCTGTTTTGAAGGAGATTAATGAAGTACATGTAGTTACATGTCTTGTTCAAACTGTTTGTTTTGAAAGTGAGCTATTTTTCTCTTCTACACACAGTGAAGGTTGGGAAAAAGAGACAGAATGGATATTTGGCAGAGCTATTTCTGTGAACGTACATTGCACTACTATGTAGCAGTCAGAAGTAGGAGATTCTGGGTATACAGCTGCAACGAGTAGCCAGGAAGCAGGTTGTTGCTGGCTGAATTGCAGTTTGCTTCTTCACTGTCCTGCATGTAGAATTGATATATAGAAATGTAACCTGGTGTATATATACCAAGGTTCAGTTACTCCTTTTGAGATATGTTTAATTTTCTTGTTCAGAAGTTTACACTAATTTTCAACCTCTGAGCTTTAAAAGTGTGCTGTATGCCCCTTCCAAAGATGAGGGACAGGGAAGGAGGGAAAATTGACAGGGCAGGGAGGGCAGGAAAAGTCAAAGGAAAAATAGGTTAGATTTCTTTGAGAAAATCCTACCTCCACTTCAAAACAGCCCAAATCCTGATCTTAATCTAACAGGCAAAAGGTTCAAAGCCATTTTCTGACCTCATTTTCCTTGGTTGATTTGTTCTGATGTAACTGCCCTGGTAAAACAACTTGTCCAAAATGATGCTGCTAAGAAATCATCTCTGTCTGCTGGTGCAGTATGTTGAGCCCAGCCAACAACTAAAACCCCACTAGCAGCTCACTCACACACCACACCACGCCCCTGCTAGCAGGACAGGAGAGAGAATCAGAAGAGCAAAAGCTGAAAAACTCCTGGGTTGAGATAAAGACAGTTTAATAGATGATGAAAAGCTGAGTGTGCAAGCAAAGCAAAATAAGGAGTTCATTCACTACTTCCCATCAACAGGCAGATATTTAGCCACTTCTTGGAAACACAGGGCTTCATGACATCTAACAATTACTCGGGAAGACAAACACCATAACCACAAATGTTCCCCATTTCTCCTCCTTTCTGTGAGCTTTTATTGCTGAGGATGATGTACGTAGCATGGATTGTCCCTTTCGTCAGCTCAGGTCAGCTGTCCTGGCTGTGTCCCCTCCAAACTTCTTGCCTACCACCAGGGTACTCGCTGGGGGACCAGAGTGGGAAAAAAACCCAACACAACCCACCAACAAAAAACCCTAGACACTGTGCAAGCACTGCTCAGCAATAGCTAAAACATCGGTGTGTTATCAGCACTGTTTTAGTCACAAATCAAAAACACGGCACCATATGGGCTTTTATGAAGAAAATTAACTCCATCCCAGTGAGAACCAGTACAGCTGGTCATTTAGCTTAAATACCCTACTCTTCCACCCCTTGCTCCCAGATCTTACAGGACTGATTGGTAGCTTTGCTCCCCGCTTTGTAATTTAAACACTGGTGTTGCTTCATTGAGACTAGAAGTCTCCCTGGCGCTTCTGCCTTTGTGTGTACCTTCTCAACATAATACAAAGCTACCTGGTGGTACATACTTGTATGGTTCTTTCTGGCAGTGTGCCTTCTCCTTGTTTAGCCATCGCTTGATTCCCTTCTGCCTAACATGCCTATGCCACAACTTCCTTCTTGTGGTGCCTGCTTATAAGGCTGCTTCTTCAATCTCATTCTTCTGGTGATGTAAACAGACTGAAGTTGGCCCAAAGCTGTTTCCCTTCACATGTACCCAAAGCTCATCTTCCAAAATACTAAATATGATGATACTAAATTTACATGATACTAAATACAGTTTTGTCAAACTATATAACAAGACCAGCAGAAAACATATAGTCGACTGAAATTCCTGAAATACTGGCATTTCTGGAAAATTGTTGTGAAATCCCATGACTCCGAAGTCTGCTCTCACTAAGATGAATAGAAATTTTTGTTGCTGAGTTGTCAAGCGAAAGATGAATCTCATGCACTGGAGTTTAAAGGTGGATTAGCCCCCCCCCCCCAACTGTAATTAGAAAGTTCATAGAATAATGAATATAAGTTTTCTCATGATCCAGTGGAAACAGGGCACTGAAATGGTAACAGTATGAACTAAAGTCACTTACACATTGGATAATTACTTGAATAATAGAATTTGTTTTTCACTTTTGTAAACATCATCTCACTCCCAGCCTTGGTCCCAGGAACAGAGTCAGCACCTTACAGCAATTAAGCACGTAGCTCAAGAAAACCTTAGACCTTCTAAGCATCTATTTCTTGAACTTCTGAAGCACCATGACTGCTGTTTTTCTCTCAGTGTTTATCATTTAATAATCTTTCTTCACAGATGGTAACATAGAAATTATGTTTGTCCAATCTAAATAGCACCTGGAATGCAAATTTAAAAGTGAAGTAATCAGATTTATGTTAGATGACAATGAAAACATATGCAAAGGACACATAGAAGTGCCAAAGAAACTTCTAGCTCAACTGGTCCCTTCTGGCTTTTCAATTCCAAAACAGGTGGGGAATCATTCAAGCAGATTGTATCCCAGGGGGGTTAGCTCAATCCTCACTGACTGCTCTTATTCAGTTAGGAGGGGGTCTTGGCATACTAGGTAATTGCTTCAAAGCAAAAACAAGTAAGTCTGCAATTTTGGTTGTTCATGAAACTTTCAGAAAACATAGTACAAATGTTCTCTAACGCAGTTAGGGGCACTGTTTCATCTTCTGGTAAGCAGTTTTTTCCAGCGATATGCTCAGATTTATTCAGCAAAGTGAAAGTATTTCTATACACACACCACAACCTTTATCACAATGAAGTAAAGTTGTTTTCTATGATAACGGGCAACTATATTTATGCTTTATTTAAAAACACATATGAGATAGATGATCTTGTATGGTTCATACAAATGAGGGCTCAAGCCTGTAAGGCAATTATTTTGGTGCAGATCCAAGGAAGATCCTGGGAAACTGAAATAGCTTGAGGTGGATCAATAGAATCATAGAATCATAGAATCA
>NW_009192328.1:701-901 GCF_000690835.1 Fulmarus glacialis | reverse complement strand
GATGCTGCCTGCCCACCCCGCGGGGCGCGGAGGAGACCCCGGGGGGGGGGATGGAGATGGGAAAGGCTCTGGTTCTGGGTTGTTAAAGAACACGGCTGATGGTCAAAGCAGATAAAATCGGTTTCTTTGCCGGGTGCTCTCGAGTGCCTTGTTCTACTGGGTCTGCAGGGAGGCGGGGGGGCAATGCCGCATCTGGAGGG
>NW_009192328.1:0-335 GCF_000690835.1 Fulmarus glacialis | reverse complement strand
GGTGCGGGGGGGGGTGGAAAGGGCTGCTGGGGCTGCGCGTGCAGCGGGTGATGCTTTGTGGCGAGGAGAAAACGAGTGATGCAAAAAAGGCTTGGAAAGGGTAAAAGGGATGCGAGCTGGGGAGGGAAGAGGATTGGCCCCAAACCTTGCTGTGCCCTGAAGTGCCCCGGTCGGTGAGGCCGGGCCTGGCCGGGTGGCGGAGGGGGGAGCTGCGGGAGGCGGCTCTGGGTGCTCCTTCATTTTCTTTTCCCCGTCGGTGGCAAAGTGGAGGCGACTGGAGAGCGTCAGAGCCGGCTGGGGACAGGGACAAGGTGAACACGGGTCTTGGAGAAGAG
>NW_009192327.1:0-828 GCF_000690835.1 Fulmarus glacialis | reverse complement strand
GAGCAGCTCCGGAGGCGGAGGAGCGCTTGGTTTCCCGCACGTTTTCCACTTGCGCTGCCTGCCTGCCAGCCGGAGCCAAGGATCCGGCCCCCTGGGACCCACCTTCAGCCAGGAATAACTTCTGATGAGGCAATTTCAGCAGGTCACCGACGCCGCTGGCTTTTCCCTTTGGCAGTTATGCCTCTCTTCCTCACCCTATGAACATCAAGTTTTCTTTCAAACATGAATGTGCCCCTTGTAAGCTGATCTGCAATATAATTATTTTCTCCCTTGCTCAGCAAAGTTTGTGAAACTGGACGTTTTCCCCCTGAAAGCCAGACAATGAGGCCTTGTCTACGCTGGAGCACGGTAGTAAACAATCCCCACTGTCATCAGTTCAGCTCGCCTGGTGGGAGCCGTTTATTAAAATTTCTTCCTGGAGACTAAGACTCCCGGTTCAAGTCGATTGCCCCGTATGTCAGAGCCACAAAGCGTTTGTGGGGTGAGATTCTGCAGGAAGACTTTTGTCTTTTTTTGCCGTGGACCTCCAAAAGCTGAGGAAGCAAATTCAAACCTTTGCAAAGCGGTCACGAGCTGGAAGTCTGCTTGAGCCGTTTTTTAAAACCGAAGAGTCATTGTAACCTCGAAGCGAGAGCACTGGTTGAGGAGCCGGAGTTAATCATTACTGTGGCAAAAGATTTGCAGGCATCTCCTTTTTCTGTCGTGCTTTTGCAGCCAGTCACCTTAACGCAAGTTATAACGCGATCACATCAGATATACATCATTAAAAAAAGTATCAAGATAACCAGAGCAGAAAAATCCTATCTGCTGTGTTATCCGTCCCGTACG
>NW_009192326.1:7113-7527 GCF_000690835.1 Fulmarus glacialis | reverse complement strand
CCTGCCTCTGCAGCATTGAGCATGATCACTTGTCGGTGCTCCTCTGGTCCGTTTTGGCTAGGTTGCTGCCTGCTGATCATGCACCACAAACATGGCCTGTCATGCCCTGTAGCCAGGGGGAGGAACGCTTTTTTCCCTGAGGGGGGGTTGGCACTGGTCCATTCGGTTTTTTTGCCTTCCTCTACTGCATTGACCACGGCTTTTGTCAGGGCTCCTTTGGGCCATTTTGCCTAGGTGCCTGCTGCTTGTGCTCCACGAAGGTGGCCCTCGTGCCCCTCATTGCTGAGGAGGAAACATTCTTTGCCTCCAGGGTGGGCTGGCAAAAGTCCCTTGGGGGTTTCTTCTTTTTCTCTGTAGCATCGAGCACAGCCCCTTGCCAGGGCCCCTCCGGGCCCTTTCGGCTCCCGTCTTGCC
>NW_009192326.1:0-7003 GCF_000690835.1 Fulmarus glacialis | reverse complement strand
ACTTCCCCAGGGCTTCTCGCTTGTGCAAAACAGCCTGGGCTTGGACGGGCTCCAGGCTTGCTGCACCATCCGGAGCTGCCGCTTTTCAGCTCTCCCTGCGTGCAGTACAAGCTCAGAGCAGGCACAAGAGCGCTTTTCATGCATCACTGGCCAAGAAGCACAACGGGCAAAAAATATGTGTGTCATCGATATGTGTCATACTTTTGAAAATACCACGTGGTACCGCAGACCTCCTATTCTTCTGCTTCTTCTTCTTTTCTTCTTCTTTGTCCTCTTCTTCTTCTTTTTCATCATCTTCTTATTCCTCTTCTTCTTTCTTTTCCTCTTCTTCCTCTTCCTCTTTTTCCTCTTCTTCCTCCTCTTCTCCTTCTCCTTCTCCTTCTTCTCTTTCTTCTTCTCCTTCTTCTTCTTCTTCTTTGTCTTCTTGTCCTTGTCCTTGTCCTTGTCCTTCTCTTCTCCTTCTTCTTCTTCTTTTCTTTTTCTTCTTCTTCTTCTCCTTCTGCTTCTTGTTTTGTAAGTGATTGGTACCTATCTTCATTCTTAAAATTCTCACTCGTAGCTCTGTGACTTTGCCAGACTGCAAGGGATGTTTTTTCAAGCTAAACTGAAGGATGCATCAGCCTGCTCCTGGCTACATGCGCATTGTGTTAATGCTTGTGAGCATTGGCTCTGAAACAGATTCAGAAAAATAAAATAAAAACCTGTTACCACTTGTAACCTTTCTGATTTGTGTCCTTGACAGTGTTTTTGGAGCTGAAAAAACCCTGGCATTTCAGGCTATTTGCCTCATTGTTATTTGACTCATCATGAGTGCAGAGAATAGATTAGAATAGAATAGAATAGTTGAGTTGGAAGGGACCTACAACGATCACCTAGTCCAACTGCCTGACCACTCCAGGGCTGATCAAAAGTTAAAGCATGTTACTAAGAGCACTGTCCAAAGGCCTCTTAAACACTGACAGGCATAGGGCATTGACCACCTCTCCAGGAAGCCTGTTCCAGTATTCATCATATTTATGCTATGATCTACTATCTTTCCTGAATGCAGTGTGGAAATTCACATGCACAAAATGTGAACATGCACTACATTTAATCTACATTCTCTAGTAGATGAAACATCCCCTGCCATATATGCATAAGTTCATAAGAGCCTTTTTTATTGATACAGAAGTTATTTGTCTCCTATTGTTAACATTGCCAAGCAGTGGCACATTCCATTTTATTCTGCCTTAAAAATAAAGTAAACAAAGCAACAAAGTTACCATCTTATTCCCCCTTGCAGATTCTTTATCATTTTGAAACTTAGATTAAGTAAAATCTCTGCAATAGTCACATATAAAGGTTTGCAGTAATAGTTGTTGGAAGAATCTCTGGATACTTATATTAAGTAGGCAGATATATCTGGCAGTAAATAAATATTAAGCAACAATGTATCACATTTTACTGGACTACATCCAGATGTAATTTTTGGATGGGACTTTGGAAAGCTCACAGACTTTTTATTGAAATTGAGTTAAAACCCTGTTAGATTTCAGTGAAAGGTAATTGTTGATTGTTCTTAAAAAATCCACATTGCCTGAGATAGGATGGGCCTGGGATATTGCAATTTTTTATGCTAATAAAGAACTGGATAAGACTGAAGTGCAAGTCTTTCCCCTATAACTGTGTGCAATAACCAGTAGACTGTTCCAAGAAGCAGTTAATAATACCTTTTGGAAGTTGAAATGGCTTCTGGAAGAGGGACTGACTAGTTAGAGCCTGCTTGCAGATGCATGATGCAAAATCACCTTCCCTCCAACAGCACCAAGTGAGGAATAGATGGTAAAAGCATCTAACCCTAGAAGGAAGTACTCTGAATATTAGTTCAGAGAGATGCACCTCCTGGAAGCTAACTCTAATGCACGTGTACCAGGAAGGAGGAAAATTTATGACATAATCCTTTATTCAGCATTTTATTTTGGTGGAGCTTGGCAGCTTCCTGTACAGTATAATCTTAAATGTGTTTACCATTCTCAGGTTCACTCATCTTTATTTATTATGCAGGAGGTTTTTTTGTATTCCCACTCAGCAAAACTTCCATTACTTGGTGTTACTGCAAAGAAGGGAGGTATCTTGCTGGAGTGTGTAGGATCAGTGCATCTGCTCAGTGTTACTGTGTTGTCAGTCTAAACTTTGGAACAAAATCAGAACCTTAATTAAAATGGTATAAAATATATGCCATGAACACGAATTCAGGTTTGTTCCCGGTCATCACAAAGGTTGTTACATGTCACTTGCTAATATTTTCAACCAGCAGCCAGCAGCAGCTTTGTAAAAACAGAGAAGAGGACTAGTGTGAGATGATGCTGATACATTATTTGAATCTTCTTGGAGGTCACTGCTAATGCACTTACCTCTGTTTCTACAAGGCAAAACTAAAGAGAGGCTTAAAAGGGACTTTTTTTCTACTCAAGTGGAAAGGGAAGCAGTTGCATATGTGGAGGAGAGGAAAAATAACCAATAGCAACACTTTGTCTGTTAGAAATTGCCATTTGCTGCTGGCTCAGGGAATGCTACTTTGGGAAGAGCAGCTAGTTATGGAGCTGCTCCCCTCTTGGTGATGCTCAGACATCCTGGGAGATGCCCCTGTGGGAGTCCGAAGATGAGCAGGAAAGCCAGTCGGGGAAAGAGATAGCTGTGGAAGGTGAACCTCTTGATTAATAAGAGGTCAAAAGGATTTGACAGGCTTGATTCATTCACAGCTGGACAGACCACAAGCTGGAACACGAACACAAGAAGTAGTCAAAACAGAAAGGGGATAGTTTGGTAAGTCTTCAAAAGCACAGAGATATTTTTTACCTCATTTTTCTGTGCAAGTTTGACTGCCTAGTAACCACTTACCATTGGGATAGGTTTAGAATCAAATACTCACACTCCAAAATGAAAACGTGTTGGAGTCAAAGGATTCTGTTCAGCCTCATACATTCAAAGGAAACACAGCCAAAACTGGCAGTCAGGTTTTGAACACCCATAATATATGTGAATTTCAAGTACCTGTAGTATGTATGGATTCCTATTTTCTAAATTTCAAAGTGCAACTAAGCCTTTAATTTTATGTAATAATTTTATTTTAATTGTTATTAAATTGCTTATGTATTATATAATTACTTCTTTTAGTATGTTTAATTTTTGCGTTAGATATGTAACACACTCCTTTTCACAAACCATTTGGCATGAATGGTCTTTCAGACAATTGCTTGCTTATTCTGTGTGAAGTAGGAACATGGAAAAGTTCTGCATTTGTAAGAACCTGTGCTACTCCCTGTGGCAAAAAAACCACCAACTCTTTACGTTTAGAGAATAGACCAAGATTCT
Organism: Fulmarus glacialis; assembly: GCF_000690835.1. Classification (NCBI taxonomy): domain Eukaryota; kingdom Metazoa; phylum Chordata; class Aves; order Procellariiformes; family Procellariidae; genus Fulmarus; species Fulmarus glacialis. The sequence continues at coordinate 3,649 of NW_009192326.1, read as the reverse complement.
TGCTGCAGACTCTCAACAATGTCCTAGTGATTTTTTAGGTTTTCCAAACGTACCTATTTCCACAATTTTTTTTCTCACTGAAATTCAGGTTGTTTCAGCTATCTGTATGCATCAGCATAGAGATGCCATATTGTTTCTGTGATTCTCATTTCAATTTCATAGAGTCATAGAATCATTTAGGTTGAGATCATCGAGTCCAACCATTAACTTAACACTATCATGTCCACCACTAAACCATGTCCCTAAGCGCCACACCTACACGTCTTTTAAATACCTCCAGGGATGGTGACTCAATCACTTCCCTGGGCAGCCTGTTCCAGTGCTTGACAACCCTTTCATGACTGCTAAGTTTAGATCCCCCATACAGCTACATGAAAAGTCTGTCCATATAAGCAGTTATTTCTAGCACTAGCAACAATTGTGTACATAGCTAATATGCATAGTCTTATATTAAGTTTAGCTGGTGCAAAAATGCCAAAACCAGGAAAGATTCTCTGCAGCGATCATACACTATCAGTTTTCTAACAACTTCAAGTATTAATTCTGAGGTATTTTGCGTGCTTATTTATATAAAATGCATACTCGATTTACTGTACTCTATTACTTGTAATGTGGTGATTTCAGAGAGTCTTCTTGGGGATCACTAATGACACAAACATATTAGAGAGCACTTTACACATCTGGCAGAGATCTACAGAGCCAGTCAACCCTGCCCGAGCCTGGAGTCCTGCATACTCTTTGTGTCCATGTGGATTTAGATGTTGCACATGAGTCCAGGAATCCTGGGGTTTAAGCCTGCAGTGAGGTGGAAACTTTCCTGTGTGGATGCAAAGCATTTTTTAGTTTGAAATACCGTAATATGCAGTCCTGACATCTACTTGGGAAACTCATTACTTCCTTCATTGAGACTATCAAACTGCCTCTTTTCACCATAATCACCAGGGTACACTGGCTGCCTGTACCCCACAAGGTTGCTTTCTTTAGGACTAGCATCCACACTGCTCTTCTCACCTTCTGTTGATTGAGTAATCTGCATGATATTCAAAGATGTATTTTACTTATTTATTGAAAGGAGAGTTTCCAGGCAGGAAATGCTGTCTAAGAGACAAACTTAAGTAAGGATAGGATATTTAATCTGCACTGCTGGCTTTTATTGAAGAGATGGAGACAGAGGGATTTCAAGTGATACCTCTACCACTTTTAAAAATCAAGATGTACAAACAGATGTAGGTAGCCAAACAAACGTAAATCAGGTACTTTCCCTAGATGTACTGGAATGAATTGAGGAATGTGGAAGGACATACATATTTTGTATAGTATTATATGATACACCTTCTTATACTTGTCACATTCATAGCAGTGATACATTGTATTTATATTCTTACTTATAAACAACTACTCTTTGGTTCTATTTTTATTCTGCTCCTATTAATACCCACCACAATTGGAACTCCTTTGCTACCTGGCTTTCAGGATTGCACCCATCCTAATCTCCTTTCCTTTCTAACAGCTGTTTTTCAAAGCTTCTTATAGTCCCTGAAAATACTGAAATGCATTTCTGGCCTTGGTGTGGGGTCAGTGGGACTGTCACCCATTTTCCATGGCCTCCCTCCAGCATGATCTTTGCAATAACACACTCATGCCAGGTCTCAGCCTGCAGAACATGACAAGAAGAGAGCTGAGGGATATTTAGGAGAGCTGGAGCTTTCTCATATCAGAGGATGTGTCTTTAAAATCCAAACAGTAGGAAATTTTCAGGCAAAAGTAATTTAGTTAAAGGACTAACATGCCAAAGTCTTAATCTCTATTTCATCCTATGTTCAAGTCTACATTAGCCCTGAGTTTATTTTGAGATCATGCCATCATTAGTTAATTGCTCAGAAGTGGTGAGTGAAGATGACTCAAGTAAGATGTAGAATACAACCGGAAATAAAGATTAGTATGACTTGTAGTTAACATATACAACACACAAACATATATAACTTCAAACTGCATGCCATTTACTTCACCTAACTTTCTGCTACAGATGGCATGACTCAGACTGTCTACATATATTTAGTTACATGCTTTTGTACATTTTGAAAGTATATATTAAGGATCAGACCTGATTTAGTCCGCTAAAGAGAGACACTAATAAATGTACACATACTTTAAAGCAGATCTTCCACCATTTGTTAGACAAATGGGAAACAAGTCAGTGTAATGAAGCTGCATCTTTCCTACAAGGCAGCTGTGGTGCCCAGGGAGTCAGAGTTCCCCAGCTGCCTAAGGGACTTGGTTGTTAAACCACAACCTGAGACAAAGCTGAGACCTCAGAGTGTCATTGGCTCCACCTTTTGGACAAAGAATGATTGTGTCATTCTACGTCTAAAAGTAGAATCAGTCAATTAACATACTCAACTAATAATTAGTATACCAATTGAAAATATTAAGACAATAATTAGTACATCAGGATAATAGAGGTATAGTAGTATTTATGTACTATAACCAAATCCAGAGCAAATACAGAAATGGCTGGTATACTTTTTCCCCCCCTCCTGGAAAGTGGCCAAATTTTGTATTAGATCCTTTCTGTTAAAATATTGTGATTGGCAATATGCAATGGATTGTTAGGCTGTCATCATGAAAATACTTAAGAATATGTGTAGCTCTACTGCTATGACATTGATTTTATGATAAAATTTATGCAGGCTTTGTGCACTAAAATACATTAAGTGACAATAGTCTTGGTACTGGATTGAATATTTCTGACACTATTTTTGCCATTCCCTCTTAGAAGTCCTGAGCTAAAAAGAAATTTTAATAAAAAACCTACAGTAAGAAGTTCTCTAGTTCTATAGTTTAACCTTAATTATAGGTGAACAGAAAAGCAGACATTGTTCTACCTCTTTCCCATGCCTCCTTTCTCTGAAGGCAAGTAGCCCAACAGCTGTTCTTGACGGCATGTGTGCAGAGGATTGCCCTCCCTGCTGCAGTGGGGACACAGGGCTCCTGGATGCTGTTGATGCTCCCAGGCTGTAGCACAAGCACAGAACGAATTCAGTTCTGCTCTGCTCCAAGCTACCACTTTAGCTGTGGACAGGACACCTCTTTATCCAAACCCTCTTTGCTTCTCTGTGCATCATCCATTAACCTGGGCTGTCAATAAGCACAATCCTTGCACACTGCTCTTACTGGTGGAACAAGCTATGGCTCCCCCCTCAGCATCACAGCTGATATCACACATCTACCAAAGGGTACCACCCCTTTGAACGGCCAGTTTATTAAAAAAAAAAAAAAGAAAAAACAAACCAACCTGCATTAGCTCGAACTGCTGAAATAGTAAATCACGGCATGTATGATCTTGGTGACTGAGTAGGGATTGGTGCTCTCAAACAGCTTTGCCAGTAGTTCTGGCAGAAAACAATGACAGATTGCTCTTGGGTGTAACATCCTTCCTGGGCACAGTTAGATCTGGAAGATGTGCTGTGTTCATTTACCTAGGCTTTTGATGAATTATCCTGTTCCTCTCAGTAGGGTTTTAATGTTGAAACATAATGAAAATTTAAAGACATTACTCCCAAGGACTCCAGGCCTATGTCTACATAAGAAATTTGCAAGCTGTGCTATTGTTTCCTGATTCCCTGTTGTGGTTTAACCCCAGCCAGCA
>NW_009192325.1:69343-70585 GCF_000690835.1 Fulmarus glacialis | reverse complement strand
TCCCATCCATGATGCCCTCATGGGAGCTGGCAGAGGTGATGCCCTGGATGCCTTGGCCCAGCAGAGGTTTGGAGGCACAGGAGCATCCCTGGGGTCGGGAATGAGCCAGGGGCAGGGGACAGGAGACAAGGAACAGGATCCTCAGCTTTGCAGGGCTGCAGACTAACGGGGCTGCCTGCTTGGAAAGTTTCCGTGCGAGCGGCATGTCCTGCTCCAGGTTGCCTGGCTGTCCCCACAGGGCTGGGACTGGCCACAGCCCTGCCCATGCAGGGGAAGCTGCCCCAGGAGGGGACAGCCCTCGGGGCTTGGAGACAGCCCAGGTGCTGGCTCACCCCAGGGGTTACCCCCTCCCGTCCTACCTTCCCTGCAGGTTGGGCTGGTCCTCATGTCCCCAGGGCACAGCTGGGAGCTGCTGTGGGTGTGACGCTGGTGGTGGGCAGGGGGCTGTGTGGGGCACGGCACAGGGGGATAGCCAGGGGACCCCCACACAGGTGGGCTCACGGCATCCCCCGGTCCTGTGAAAGGGGTGGCTGTGCAAAACAGTGCAAAGCCTGGCCTCTGTCCCCTTCCAGATGTGCCCCCTTCGTGGCTGCTACCCCAGACACCTGGGGGCCCTGGCTCCCTCCTCTGGCCTCTGGCCCTTGTCTGGGGAGATGTGACCCTGCTGTTGCTGTCAGCCCCACTGATGTCCTGCCAGCGGCACCTCCTTCCTGTCCCCTGAGATCGCAGTGGCAGGAGGTGGCACGTCCCAGCGCTGTGCCTGAATCTGGGCACTGCTCTCTCTCCTTGGGCTCCCATGAGTATCGGCTCTGCCCTGGGGAGTGCTAAGCGTGCGCCGGGCCCCACAGGGTGCTGGGGTGCAGGGCAGGGTCCCCAGCCCCACGGGTCTCCAGACAGATGGGTGACCTGCTCCTGCTGGCTGCAGCTGGCTTGGTGCACCCCAAGGCACCACCTGCATCAGCCTGTGCTCCTGCACCCCCAGGGCTGGGGTGTCCCTGTGCCCCTTGTCTGGTCTGGAATGAACCCTGCAGGTCCAGGGCCCACTGTGACATCTGTCCCTGAAGGTGCCACCCTTGCGTGAGGCGGGATGGGGGTGATGCAGTCCAGACAGACGGCAGAACTGAGCACGCCGTGGCCGCTGCCGTGCCTGTGCAAGGCCATGGCTGGGTGTGACAAAACACATGTGGGAGACAGCTGTGACGCAGACGGACCAACCAGTTGCATTGTCCCCATCTCAGCGGT
>NW_009192325.1:68694-69299 GCF_000690835.1 Fulmarus glacialis | reverse complement strand
CCCCCCTGCCACAGGCTGTGCCCGTGTGCCCCGGTCCCAGGCTCTGCGCTCTCCTCCTCTGCAGCCCTCGAAGGCCAGGATGGGACATGGGCCACCCCTGGGGCTGGCCCAGCCCGATGGCAGCGGTGGCCCTGCTCTTTAAAGTCTGGGAAGAGAGGAGATGCTCCAGCATCTCCTTTCTGGGAAGGATCTGGAACTTGCAGCCACACACAGGGGAGAGTTGGGCAGTTGCCTCTGCGGTGTCCCATTGGTTCTGGCAGGAAGTCACCCCTTGTGTTTAGGAGCTGGCAGGTGTGGCAGACCGGCCGCCCACCTGGAAGCAGCCACCCGGTTCCCTGGGGCGATGGGACTGTCCCTGACTCATCCTGTGGCTTTGGAAGCCCCATGGCACCACCAGGGTTTGCGGCAGGGGTTACGCTCCTCCCGCTGGGACCTGGCAGGTGTCGGAGACCGGTCACAGCCTCAGCCCCCGGCTTCCTAAACCGCTTCCTTCCTGGATGCTACGGCGAGAAGGTCACTTGGCTGGACATCTGGCTTTGTCGGGGCCACACCCAGCCCTATTGCTGCTGTGACCCTCAGTGGGAAGCCACCCTGCTGGCCGGGAG
>NW_009192325.1:68359-68667 GCF_000690835.1 Fulmarus glacialis | reverse complement strand
CCGTCCCGGGCAGGACAAGCCCCCACCCCTCTGCCCCCCAACATGACATGCACCCAACCCGCAAGCCCCTCTCCCACCCCTTAGGTCACTAGCAAGGAGGAGCACAGCCCTCTCCTGTCCCCAGGGCCAGGCCAGTGGCATTGGCCAGCTGCAGCTCCCGGCCTGCCTCTGGGTTACTGTGCTGGAGGAGTCAGCAGTGAAACCAGGCTGGGGACAGCCCGAGCAGGGGAATCCCTCTGCCTCCCCTAAAAAAGGCCAAAGGCAGCAGAAGAAAAAGGCCAGCCAAGCTTGTTTGATAGCTTTATTGC
>NW_009192325.1:67718-68173 GCF_000690835.1 Fulmarus glacialis | reverse complement strand
CCTGCAAGACTCTTGCCCTCCCTGCCTAGAGGGAAAATTAAAAAAAATCGCAGAAACTAAAACTAATTTAAAAAACTCATTGAGTTCTTGCATCTCAGCTTGGTACAGTACCGGTGAGTGCACTGGCCTTTGGAGCGAGTCCCTGTGCAGGCTGTGCAAGGAGCCGGTGCCCGGAGGGGCTGGGTAGCGGCCCAGGTCACCCACACCGAAGGACGTCTCTAATACTGCGTGTGATGCACACTTGGGCCGATGGCACGTGCCGTGCTGGTGCCGGTGGAGCTCAGCATGGCGGCCGCCTCCCTGCCAGGCAGTCTGGAAGCCCTTGCCTATCCCCTGGTGCTACCCGTACCCAGCCGGCCTGCCCGTTTGATACAGACAGATAGCCCTGTCCTGACACCTTCCCCGTCTCCCAGCAGTGCCCGCACGGAGGGGTAAAGCAGCCCGGTGGGGCAGGG
>NW_009192325.1:67341-67640 GCF_000690835.1 Fulmarus glacialis | reverse complement strand
TGCTGGGCCGCAGAGGATCCCGCTGCTGCCTCGTGCTCCCTGGCCGTGGTGCCTCTGTTTGGCACGTCTGAGCTTGAGGCCACAGCATGGCCAGCCCTAATAGGGTGAGCTGGTGGAGGGAGCCCGACACCAGGGTGGTGGGCACTCGGGAGGGCTGTATGCCACAAATGCATGAGCAGCCCGTGCTCATGGTGTGGTCAGCGCAGCAGCAGCTCTCTGGCAGCCCCCTCTCCCCCGTGCTGGCTGGCCTGCAGCTCCCCGGACCTGCTCTCTGCACCGGCTGGAGCAAAACCCTGCTG
>NW_009192325.1:67067-67324 GCF_000690835.1 Fulmarus glacialis | reverse complement strand
CTTCCCCAGCCTCTCTCTAGGCAGGTTCCCTGCCACCCGAGTGGCCTTTCTGCACCGCAGTGCGTCAGAGGCGCCAGGCAACCCCGCTCTATATTTAGGCTGTGGAGAATTCCCCTGGGCTCTCCCTTCTGAGCTGAAAAGGTGAGTCACTGCGAGGGAGAGGCCAAGACTCGCATCCGTCCCACTGACCCTGCTCTGACCCGCGTGCACTGCTCCGAGCTGGCAGGACTGCAGCGTTTCGGAGGGCGGGAGGAGGC
>NW_009192325.1:66701-66988 GCF_000690835.1 Fulmarus glacialis | reverse complement strand
GGTGCGCACCCCCATCGCCCAGCCGTAGGGCTGCTCCGTGGGTGTGCTTGCCCCACCAATGCCAAATGGGACAGTGAGTTAAGAGGGGAGCCTTTGGCCCGCAAACAACCCCCCCATCCTCTCTTTCCTTCTAGTTGCAGGTGGTCCTGACCCACCACAGTCACCCTGGGCCACACACTCATCTATTCAGCCTGGGCACTTCTGCCTGGAGACCCCCACCAAGGTGGAGGGAAGGGCTTGGAGTCACCTCCCTGGTCTGCAGGGACAGCTTCCCATCAGGACCTGTC
>NW_009192325.1:66325-66635 GCF_000690835.1 Fulmarus glacialis | reverse complement strand
CCTGAAGCCAGAGAGCTGGAAGATAAAGGGGCCCCGTAGCTTTGTAGTGCTCAATGAAACAGACTAAATCAAATTAATGCCATCACAAGCCTCCATGGGGGTGCTTCCCCTAGGGGGTGGAGAGGAGCCCAGCACGGACACCAAAGGCTCTTCACCCCCCTCCTCCTCCTCCTGGCTGCAGCCACACGCTCTCTGGCATATGGATGTGGCCCATCACCCTGTCACTGCCCCAGGGTTCCCGCAGCAGCTGGTTCAAGACCCAGTTCAAGCACCAAGGTGGAGGGCGGGTGCTCAACATTACCCAGCCCCA
>NW_009192325.1:65655-66295 GCF_000690835.1 Fulmarus glacialis | reverse complement strand
AGGTCCAGCCCAGGCACCCCCACTGCCACTGTGACAGAGACTCTACAGATGATGGTCCCAAGTCCGGGCTGACACATAGGAACTGCAAAGGGAGTGTCACCTGGCGAGAGTCATGGAAATCCACTCCCTTGGGCTCCTTGAGCAGAAAAAACAAACTGGGGGAGAATATTCAAAGGAGTATCTGCTACAGCATATGCTCAAAAACCTGCTGGAAACCCCAGCTCTCCATGCTGGAAACCTCACAGAGCATCCTGGGGGGAGGCATGTACCGGGGGGGGGCAGGGACCGCCTGGCTGGGAGGCCAGAGAGACAGTGGAAGGGACATGGGAAGGGGAAAGGGAAGGGAGAGCCTCCCAGCATCTGTTCTCTGCAGCCTGGAAGAGGGAGGATCTTTGAGCTGCTCTGAGACTACAAGGCAAGCAGCAGCCATGACCAGAAGCTGGACAGGACTTGCCCCTGAGTAAGCTCCTTGGCTGTGGGCGCACCATGCAGGAGAGGCTCCCGAGGGGCACATCCCACGCCGGTCTGGGGGCAGCACCCAGCACCATGTCCTGAGAGCTGCCTCTGCTTGCAGCCTGGTCTCAAACCATTCCATACAGTTTGCTCCTCTGCCCCAGGCTGGATCATTGCCTGCTCCTCC
>NW_009192325.1:56940-65627 GCF_000690835.1 Fulmarus glacialis | reverse complement strand
CAGGAACAGAGGCAGCCCAGGGGGAACCACGCGAGCCCTGCTCTGAGCATCCCTTGTCCATGTTAGGGCCACGTTCTCCCTTCAGCTCAGAGCAAGGCAGACTGCAATCCTTGGACTGCATCAGATGCAGCACCAGGACCATGAGCCCAGCCAGCATCCTCCCGGGATCCCCCCTCCACTGACCGCGGCACTGGCTGGCAGCACACCGGTGCCCCAACACACAGGGACTCGGCTCGGGACAGTGCCCATGGGCGCAGTCCAGCCTGCTCCAGGCTAGGAGAGCATGGGAGCCGACTTCCACCTGTAACCATTCCCCTGGCAATCTCCCTTTTGCCCAGGCTCTCCAGGTGGATGAGACCACCCCGCTGTCCTCACACTCGGCCACGCTGCTCAGTTTATTCCAGCTCCTCTGAAATACGTATACAAATCAAATGTGCAAATACTGCATCTTGGGACCAAGACGGCAAAGGAAGGGACGTGCTCCTGAGAGCAGGAGGAGCAGCAGTGCTAGAGCAGCACGGGAGGAGCTTGGAAACGAAGTGAGCAGGGGCCGAGCAGAAGGTGAGGGTTCCCAGCAGGCCCCCACCCGTGCCAGCAGGCTCCATCATCACTGAGGTCACACATCGCTTAAATAGGGAATATGATTGAGTCTGGAAAGTAAAACAAACATCTTCGGTGGCCTGCTCTCGAATTGTAAAGCTTCAGATCTCTGTGCAAGATCTGACCTCCTTCCAAAGAATAAATTACTCCTCTCCCACACAAAAATAAAGCGAGATGCTGTCTAGAAATGGTGACACCAATCTGCACGGACTCCACGGCGGCCCTGCACAGCAGGCACAAACCAAGAGGCCTGAAAGCCTTGAGCACAACGAGGCAGGTTCCTCAGCGCTGTGACCGGCAGGAAGGTGGGGAGGGTCTGCTGCAGGCAGAGAAAGCCATCAGCTCCCCGCTCCACCTTGGGGTCAGGGCAGAGGCAGAGCAGGGCAAACGGCTATGGAAAATGCAGCCAAGTAAGTGACTGCTGCTGCCGCCTCTATGCGGGAAGCAAGGAAAAGTGCAGAAAAACAAACCCATGCTCATCTCCATCCAGAAGCTCCAAGTGGAGAATGAGGGAAAGCCATTATTCTCCCTTCAAATTATAGCAGCACCAACGACACTGAACTTTTGGACGGATTTGTTTTCCTGGGGAAAGGTCTGAGGCCGGTGACAACACAGGTGGAGCATGGAGAGGCCAGGCTTTTCGCAGGGCTGTGCACAAGCAGACTTTGCCTTGCACCTTGGTATTTCTAGTATGATTCCAGCAGAGTTTCTTTTAAAAAATAATACTTTGTACATTCAGGCATTGCTGCCTCGGGGCAGCGTCACCTCCCATTTGGCACAAATCGTTTTATTCACAAACCTTTCTTCTCTCTCCTGAGTCTTTCCTGTTTAATTCAGGACACAGAATATCCGTCTGCGATGCAGAGTTCAAGAACAGCCCACTCAGTCCCTTGCCCACCTCCTGCCAGCTCTAAGCCCGGAGGCAGCAGATGCAACCCTCGTGCAGACTGGCAATGTGAGAGGGTCTTCCCAGAGCACCTGGGCATCTCTGTGTGTCTTCAGTGAGGTGGGATTCTTGCGGGGGGGCTGCCAGTGCCTGCTCCCAGAGCTGCAGCGTGTGTCTTTGTCTCCTCCCTTGGAGGCAGTGGCTGCAGCCACTCAAATCCCACTGGTTAGGTCAGTGATGACTCGGGCTTTCACCAGCTTCCGCAGGAACTCCTTCTCCCGCTGGATATTGTGCGTCCAGGACTGGAAGGAAATGGGAAAGACAGGAGGTGAGCAGCTATCCTGGCCAAGCATGCTCCCATTCTCCACGTTGCGGGAGATTCCAGCTGGGGCAGGGCAGTGGCTTCTGCCAAGAAGACAGACCCCACTGCAGACCAGAAGAGCCCTTGCAGACCAAGGGCCTTCTCTTATCTAAAGCCGATACAGCCAGCTGGGTCAAACCTGTGCATCTGAGGTAGGAGGTCTCCCCATGGGCTGGGTGAAGTTTTTTTGGCGTGGTGAGATCTGGGCAACCCAGGTACCTTGGGCAGATGTAGCTGGTTACAGTGCCCTCCCAAGTCACAGCGCACAAGAGTCCAACAGTGCATCATTAACAGTGATGTGTGCCGGGCAACAGAGCTGGCAGAGAACACGGTGGCAGGACATGTCGTACCCACATACAGCTCCCTGCCAAGGGAGGTCTCTGGGGAATGCATGGGGGTCCATGCAGCTGAAAAGCCCCAAGATCAGCCCCATCAAGGCCAGCTCTTGCCTCCGCTAGCCCTATCAAGAGGAAATCACAAGCTAAAGGTTACACTAATACAATGTGAAGGGTGAAATGGTCACATCTCCCAGGCAGGCACTTCAGAGCAATGATTGCTATAGCTGGTGTCAGTCCACCCAGATGTGTTCCCTAGAGCAGGCTTTAGCCGCGATCAGAGCATCTGCCATCACCCCCCTGTGCTGGTACTATTAAAGCACTTAATGAAAGCAGTAAGTGGTTCGTCCCCTGGGGAGACCAAGGCAGAGCAGGGAAAAGCAACTTTCCCCAAAATTTCCCAACAGGACAAGAATCCCAGTAAATGAATCCAGGTCTCCAGCACAGTGCTCTGGCCAGCAGGTAATCTGAGCTCTAAATATGATCTGGACCATGATAAAATCACTCTACAGGAGCCTCCCTGAAATGACCTCAACCGACAAAGCGCCAGCACAATGAGCCCTCTGAGGGCACTTTGTCATGGGTATCTAAACCCAGTTTACCAACTGCAAAACCATGGGCACCTCCTTGCAAAGCACTTGTTGCACCCATCACACATGTGCATGTGGCTCTCCTGTCATCTGTGGATGTCTTGTCCTATCCAGAACAAGCAGCTCTCAGCCATGACTGCTGACTGTGTGGCACAGACAGCTCTGGTCATGGCGTGGAGCCTGCTGCCAAGAGGTCCAAGGAACTGAAGGTCCCCCTCTGGATCTCCAGCACATTTTGGAAATACATCTCTTGCTGCTACTGTGCATTTACAAGGCACTTCCATCCTCTCAGTGCACAGGAATGACGACAGTTAAAGCTGCTAAGGGAAGTTCAGGCAGGTCTTATCTTGTAACCTGTGTTCAGAAGAAGTCTTTGACTTCCTCTGCTTCCAGTGACACTGTTACCTGAATGCTGCAAAGAGCGCACCAGCACCAGGAACAACAGGGTCACACGTGGTAAACTGTGCTGGTGCTCTTTGGGACTCTGAAAACGCAGAAGACTCCGTCTCTAAACTGAAAAGATGCTGCCCAGAACAACTCAGTGCCTGGCTTCTGCTAGCATAAAAGCAGAAACTGAAAACTGGCACTGGGAAGAAAGCTGGCTCGTAAAAGGAAAAAAGCATGAATTTCAGAAAGCAGCAGTGAGAGCACTGGTGGTGCAGAGCAGAGGGAGCTGGGAGAGCAAGGCTGCGTGTGCCTGTCCCTTGGAGCCAGAGAGCCAGGATCCCCCAATGTGCTGGGAACAGTCTACATGTGCCATGTCAGCGGGGGGTACTGGGCTTGGCCCCCGCCATGCAGCAGCGTCTCTTCTGACAACATAGCCCCTTGCTAGGAATGCACGGCCCCGGCAGAGGCAGCCAAGTGTGCGTGTGTGCTTCTGCCAACAGGCAGTGAGCAGCTGTCTGCTGGCACAAAGGCCACACTGGGAACACCAGGTCTCGATGCATTCACTTACATCTGGCTGGGCTTGTTGTTCAAAGCCTATCTGGAGCGCCAGGGAGCCTGATGTGCCTGACACAAGCTAATCCATCTTTCATGTCTTTAAGCCTCATCAAACAGTATGAGAAGTCAACTGATTTCACCCAGTACAACCTGCTTGCGTCCCTTGGTATGGTTGGCAACTGAGGAAGCAGCCACTTCTAGGCAAACTTGAACCATCTAAAACCTCACCGCAGGCCACATGCAAGTGCCTTATCTGACGGCAAGGGGAAATCTGCTTTGTGAATGGTACAGGTGGAGCAGGAATTTAAATACAGGAGGTGGATAATAAAATTTTGGGCAATACAATTGCAGTCTCTCACATTACGGCTAGGTCTGGCTCAAGCACTGACTGCAAGGCTGCTGGCAAGACCTATAAACCTCTGGCTGTTCAGCATCCAGGCTGCTCTATACCCTGGGCACTGCCACAAACTCCTCCTTCCAAGCAGAAAGCCACATGTAAGGGAATTCAGGCTCCCATTTGATCCATGGATCTTAGTGGTGTCTGCGGCAGTACTCTCAAGTGTTTTGTGGTTGAATGCAAGACCACAGAGAAAGAGGATTCCCTGGTGAGGATGGGCTTTCGTCCCCCCCAAAGAGCACTAGCAGAGCGCTCGCTCGGTGCAGTGCTGCTCCCCCGTCCGACAGCAACACGGGCAGGAGGGATGAGGCATGTCTTCAACACCAGCTCCGGTTACTGATTACAGGAGAGGGACTCACCCCACTGACAGACAGAGCTAATGAGGCAAAGGAAGCTGCATTCCAGCCTCAGCAGCCGCAGTGGGGAGAAGAGCCGGAGCAGATTTCTCAAAACTGCCGGAGAGAGGCAGGCACCTCGCTCCCATTGCCCCAACAAGGCAAAGGCAACAAAATACACCCTAAATAGCACCCTGGGTAGCACAGCCTGGGTAGCACACACTGCTGGCATGGCCCAGCAAGCAGGAGGGCTCTGTGAGCCGGCTGCACGATCTCATGAAGAGCCAGGCCTTGGCAGGCTCAGTTTGCTTTGGCGCCAGGACCACGTTATGACTGTTGTAAGGGGAAGTTCTCTTTTGCCACCCCTCACTGGGTAAGCAGAGGTGCTCTGTGTAACCAAGCTTGTGGGCAAGTTGTCCTGGAAATCCTTCAGCTGACGCAGTGTCCTGAGCTGCAGCAGGACGGTAAGAAAGAGGCAATGCTTCTGCCACCTGTGTTCCCACGGACAGGACTGTGCTGTCAGAGTGCTCATTTAGGCATTTTAAGCAGAGCGTTGTGAGCAGGATCCACATCTGGAGAAGGATTACATGAAGCGGCTGTGACGCTGGTGGTTTATTCCTGCTACTACTGCAAAGAAGCCTTCTCCCGCCCTCGGACGCTGGATGCGCTTTGGCTGTGCTGGCAAGATGCTCAGTGTCCCTTCTGACTGCCTTGACCCTCTCTTCCCGTGCACACCGAGCCATTACCGCCTCACTTCCTACTCCTGTATGCCAGATTATTCACATTCACAAAGCTCCTGCCCCGAGTCCTGAAGCTACACCTCAGCATCACAAGCAGAAAACTCCAGCTTTTCTCTCATGAATCTGCACCTCCAGACAGCAACAGAGCAGCTCGGAGCATTCACTACCTCCTCCACCTTCTTGTCCCCGCACGTCACTATCACCACTGCTCCTGTGGCCTGGCAGACTGGCTCTGCCCTCTCCCACCTCCGCCGCTCGCATTGAGCAGGCGGCTGGTACAGCTTAGAATCATAGAATCATTTAGGTTGGGAAAGACCCTTAAGATCATTGAGTCCAACCGTTTGTTTCCACTTCTGCAAGCAAATGGGCTGCTTGTCTGAGCCTACGGCTGGAGTAATGAACTTCTGGGAGCTCCACCAGGAATGTACCAGGAAGCACCAGAGCCCTTCTTGCTGTTTGGGGATCAGGCTGGGATTTCCTTTGCTTCGGGTCTCTCTATGATTAGTAGATATTTGCTCTTTTCAGCGGAGAGAGAAACAGCAGGAGGAGAGTCGCTCCGCAAGCAGATGCACTGTTATGGCTGTCTATCCCAGAGAGGTGGCAGTGGGTCTGATGTGTGATCGTTTGGTCACAGTTATTAGATCAAAATTTATCATCAGTTAAAGCCACCTTTCAGGGTTATGCAAATGCAGCAGCCCCAAACCACCCGTCCTTTTTTTCTTGACGACTCCACAAGGAAGCACAAAACATCCTCTGTCCCTTCAAGAGAAGCCAAGTAGAATATTTTAAGACTAAGAAAATGTTTCAGAGACCAACCCAGGAGGAAGGTAAGCTCTCCATCTGTAATCAATTACAACTGGGGAATGCCTCAGCTTCAGAGCACATTAGTCTTATCAAGTATATTGCAATATCTTAAAATACAGGAAGATTAAATCATAGAGAGTGAAGTCAATGAGGAATGCATTCAAGAAAAACAGCAAGTTGTAAAGCAGGAGGTTTCTCAGTTCTGTTACATCCTCCGTATTTCTGCAAGTCAGCAGCATTTCTCCCTGAAAACCTGCACAGCAACCACAGCAGCAGCAAGAAGTGCTACTTCACTGGTAACAGTCGGTTTCCAGTCTCCACTGGTGCGAATTTATCTCTACCTTTAACCTGCACTGCACTGCACTTGTCTCTAGAGCTGCTTATTTTTCATGATTCTGCCTTGCCCACGCCCTTGCTCTGGTCCCGGCATGGTGACCACGCACACTAGGTGTTTTATGGCCACCCCTGAGCCGCAGTTTCACCTCCCAGTGCACCTCCCATGACACCAGTGCCCAGCCTTATTCAGGATCCGTTGCCCCCTCTTCTCTCAGTCCATCTGCCGGGACATGGCAGCACTGCAGACTGCCCCGTCCCGCCTGCACCCCTTGGGAGTAACACGTACTGAAACAAAAGGGAGGGCTGCACACCCTCCTCTTTTCATGTTTAGGAAAGATTTATTCACAGCTCCTTTAAGCTCAGTTATTCTTATACCAACTTGAAATTTTAAACAGTTCTTTTAGCTCCTGCTTATTCTTAATACATACAGAGAGAGCAATTGTATCTCTTCTCGGTCTTCATTTTACCAAGCTAAACAAGCCATGTTTTCTTTTTTCTTCTACCAAAAGATGCTGTTCATTTCCTCTATGAAAACTGGGAAATTTCCCAGAAGTGTTGTAGCTTCCTCTGTCCCTATTTACTCCAAATTTACTTCTCGGGAAGCAGAAAAAGGGCTCACCATTGCCTCATGCAGAGGCAATTCCCTGTCTCTGTAACAAGTCCTTTCCTCAAGTCTTTCCAGAGCTGTATTTGCCTTTTTTCTCAGTAACAGCCTGGCACTCTCACTCATCCTGTGATTTATTCATACCTATCTAAGCATTTTCCTCCTCTACCATTGCCAAATAATGCTTTCCCAGCTTAGTGTCAAAATTTCTGTAATTGCCCCAAACAGCATGACCTTCCATTCATACTCTTAGGTTTCATGCCACCCAGTTAACTCCTGTTCTCCAGGTGCTCATGGTCTTCCTGGACAGTATTTTGATCCTCCTTTGTATTGACCACACCTGGTTTTGTATCATCACAAATTCCACTTGCACACCATTGCCTTCTGTGCCAAAAATCATTAAAGCAAACACTAAACATGACCTCCTGTGGGGGAACTCCCAGCTGTCCATTCAGTGCTGCTCTTTGTGTTCTCCTTTAGAGACACTGTTCACATACAGGTGTTGCACCAAACCGCAGCTTCTGAAGCTTAACTAATAATATCTCACACAGCACAGTATCACACGCTTAACTGAACTTCAGACAGACTGAGCTACGACACTTCCTCTGTCCCCAGAATGAATTGTCTTTTAAATCAAATAAAGATATTAAATTAGTTTTTGTAACCTGCCTTTGGTAAATCCATATTGTGTTTACTTTCAGGATTTAATTATTCTTTCATTTAAACTCTGCTCTGAGGTTCTGAATAGTACCTCTGAGGTCAGATTAAGAGGTCTGAATGTGACAGCATTATTTTCCTTGCCTTGCTCCCATCCCCCCAAAAAAGAAAGGGAAAAGAGGTGTTATGTCCACTACAATCTAATCCTGTGGAACCATGTGCAACCTGATAGATTTATTGAGGACCTTTTCCTCTGCACTTGCAGCTTAATTAGCTCAATAGTACAGTGGTTGGAACAGAGATCTCTCAGGCTCTCACACCTAGTGCATTAGTTCCAATGGCTTTTGCCTTTCACTGCTGACCCAGTCATTTTCTGTTTCTATGAACTTCTAACCGTAAGCCACCCTTTCCCTCACATGCATCATATCATCCTTATGGAGGTAATATATTCATTCATGTGGTTCCCACTTTGGCTCTTTAATCCCTACGCCTTATGCTTCTTTCACCTCCCTGGATGCCACAGTCCTAGTAATTCTTTCCTTGTTTCCATATTATTTGTTTGGTAGTGGGTCTGTGCAGTGTTTGTTTTATTTTCCTTTGCAAGATCTAATTCAACCTGACTTCTGCCAGCTTCCGCTTTATCTCTGTCCTTTCCAACCATTGGGGTGAAGTCTCCTGATGCTCTCCCCGACTCCTCTGTTACTTCTAACACCACTTTAAAGCAGTCATTTATGAAGTTATGTCTACAGCCTTTTTCTGCCAGTTCCTCCCTTGATGCAAACATGAATTGCAGATAATTTTTGCACTTTTCACAAGTCTACAATGAGTCCATGAGCTCTTCAGTGCATCTGCTTTTGGTAGCCCATTCTCCTAGGCTAGGCATAAATTCAGAGAGGTCAGAGTCTGCACACACATCCCAGTTCCACTGAGCGCCGTGGCACCGCTGAGTGCCACCCCGCAGTCTAGATACAGCCTTGCTTATCAAGCTCCCTCCTTTTGGAAGCAAAATCTGAGTTATAACATCCCTTCTGTTGCCTTTCCATTTAATTTAACCATGAAGGCACTTGATCAAAGGCTATTTCCTAAAATGTCCCTCTGCA